>NW_023190692.1:0-676 GCF_002007445.2 Ailuropoda melanoleuca | reverse complement strand
TATTTCCCAGTTGCAGGATTTCATGAGGAATATGGTTATAGAGCTACAGCCATCATATTCAGACTTCAAACCAACCTTATCAAAAAGCTGTCACCAAAAGGAAGGAAAATAGCCCCCAAATCCACAAAAAAGCAAAAACATACCAAAAAATTTGAATACATATTTGTGTTGAAAAATCAAATAAGTTAAGACTACAGAGAGATATATATATTTTTAAGATTTTATCTATTTATTTGACAGAGAGAGAGACAGCCAGCAAGAGAGGGAACACAAGCAGGGGGAGTGGGAGAGGAAGAAGCAGGCTCCNACAAGCAGGGGGAGTGGGAGAGGAAGAAGCAGGCTCCGAGCAGGGAGCCTGATGTGGGGCTGGATCCCAGGGTCCCAGGTTCAAGCCCTGAGCCGAAAGCAGACGCTTAACGATTGAGCCACCCTGGCGCCCCAACAGTGAGATATCTTATATACTGTTTAATATCTGACATTGAGGGTTCACTAGAATATACATTTCCCTACTGTGCTTTTGTGGTAAACTTTTTTTGTACAATACGAATCAATGGCCTAAAAAAGCTTATGTATATTGGAGATGTATGGGATTCTAGATCCTGTGTTCATAATTACTGTATAATAATGCCTCCTTCTGCAAACTGCTAAATGTTGCTAGTCTTTTTCTGATTGGTTT
>NW_023190691.1:511-1073 GCF_002007445.2 Ailuropoda melanoleuca | reverse complement strand
ATGGTTCTTAGCCTCCAAGTGTTTGAGTTTCTTCCATGTTTTTCCTTGTGGTTGAGTTCCAATTTCAGAGTAGAAATCTATGGAATTTTAATTACTTTCAAGATCTCCTTTGGATGTCATTATTAAGTTTCTCCCTTTGTAGAACATAGTTTTAAAAAAAACCTTTTACAGGTAGATATTTGATAAACACTTTCTGGTGATGAAAACCACCTGTGGGAGAAGGGCATCCATTTACCAAACAGATGCAATGGGTTTACCACTTGGGGAATGGCTTGTTGACCTTGTGGTTGACCTGAAACCAGAAAAGGCAGCCATTAAGATATGAGTTTGTGCTTCCACTCAGCTCCCTTGGCCATAACTTCAGCCATGGCCCATTTGGAGTACAGTTGAAATAAAGAACAAGCTGCTTGACTTTTTATGTGTATTCCAAGGGACTTCTCTTTTACAATTTTTTTTTTAAGATTTTATTTATTTATTCGACAGAGATAGAGACAGCCAGCGAGAGAGGGAACACAAGCAGGGGGAGTGGGAGAGGAAGAAGCAGGCTCACAGCGGAAGAGCC
>NW_023190691.1:0-485 GCF_002007445.2 Ailuropoda melanoleuca | reverse complement strand
GGATCACGCCCTGAGCCGAAGGCAGATGCTTAACCGCTGTGCCACCCAGGCACCCCCTCTTTTACAATTTTTAATTTAAAATTAGCTGTTCTCAGTGAGAGGACACATGGGCAAAGGAAACCTCAAAAATTACATCTTCCACTAAGTACTCTCTCCTGGTTTGATTTCACTGTAGTTTATACTGTACCCCTGCCAGAAAAACATGGGTGAAGAACTTCTCAAACTCAATACGCAAGAAACAATCAAATAAAAAAATNAAAAAATGGGCAGAAGATATGAACAGACACTTTTCCAATGAAGACATACAAATGGCTAACAGACCATGAAAAAATGTTCAAAATCATTAGCCATCAGGGAAATTCAAATCAAAATCACATTGAGATACCATCTAATGCCAGTTAGAATGGCAAAAATTGACAAGACAAGAAATAACAAATGTTGGAGAGGATGTGGAGAAAGGGGATCCCTCTTACACTGTTGGGAAT
>NW_023190690.1:423-583 GCF_002007445.2 Ailuropoda melanoleuca | reverse complement strand
TTCTGAATGACAGGATAGAGGATCCTTGGCTGCATGTTTTTCTCTGAAAGAGCTTAGAAATGCCCCCCCCCAATGCTTTCTCTCATTCCAGGTGTGTGTAGACAGGTCTGACATAATTCTGATACCTTTGCCAGGTTCGTGAGAAATTTCTTTGCCCTGG
>NW_023190690.1:0-228 GCF_002007445.2 Ailuropoda melanoleuca | reverse complement strand
TACTAGACCTCTGTTTTTCTCCACCCCCTCGGGGATGCCGATGATTCTGACATTGGAACGTTTCATTGAGTCAGTAATCTCCCGTAACCTACATTTCTGTGTGTGGATTTTTTTAAGTCCAGATTCTATTTTAGCTTTTTCTTCTACTAACCCATCTTCCAATTTGCTGATACATTCTTCTGCCTCATTCACCCTGGCTGTCAGAGCCTCTAGTTTTGACTGCATTTG
>NW_023190689.1:0-1012 GCF_002007445.2 Ailuropoda melanoleuca | reverse complement strand
CCTGAAGCCACGATGCCTTCTCCCATTCAGCCAGTCATCACAACCCTTGAATGCAGCAGGGGATCTGGATGCAACCAAAAGAGGGACAGCCATTTTAGACAGCTATTTTGGAAATACAATAAGCCAATACCTTAGTGGGAGGGGAGTGGTTTATAAAAGTGTTAACATTATGAAAGTTTTTTTTTTAAAGATTTTATTTATTTATTTGACAGAGACAGCCAGCGACAGAGGGAACACAAGCAGGGGGAGTGGGAGAGGAAGAAGCAGGCTCATAGCAGAGGAGCCTGACGTGGGGCTCGATCCCATAACGCTGGGATCACGCCCTGAGCCGAAGGCAGACGCTTAACCGCCGTGCCACCCAGGCGCCCCAACATTATGAAAGTTTATAACAGGGACCAAGAGACTGTGGGAGAGAGGAAGGAAACAGAGCATGTCTAATGGGGAAAGCTTTCCCTACTGATAAGAAAAGGGTGATACCACACAGGGTAGTATGTAGACTCCAAAACAGAGGCTGTGTAAACCATTGAGAAGTTCGGAGTAAGCCAGAGAGAGTGGGGAAGCATGGGACAAAACCACTATCTGTCTTGGAATATAGGACTTGAACCCCGAGTAGAGGGGCATTTTTAGGGACTTCTGACACTCCATTCTTGATTATCAAAGAGTAAGATGACTCAGTTATGAATTGGTCCACCATTCCCTTCCTTCCTCGGTGTGAATGGGTATTAAGTTACCTTCACTGGGAGTACCCTGAAGGGTTAGAATATTTGAAAGACTTTCCATGGAGATGGGGATATAGCTCTGAGAACTATTCATTAGGGAGAATCTTCGGGGAGATAAGAACACTAAAACAAGCTTTCTGTCTCTTTGAAGTTTTGAGCTCACACCACCAAATATGCTTCAGAAAATTTTAAAAGGAAGATAATTCATTAACCTTCCTTACCATGTATTAAGGATAACATGGAAATAATTCACAGTTTTCAAAAATGCACTTTTCTGTCCAGCGGTGTTCATG
>NW_023190688.1:0-825 GCF_002007445.2 Ailuropoda melanoleuca | reverse complement strand
AATTTGGGGCAAGAAGAGACTACAGAGAGGACTCTAGAAGGGCATTAAAGGGACATGAACACTACTGAATGGGTCATGGACTCCATCAAGAAAGAGCCCACAAGCTGCTGGGGATGCCTTGCTTGCATACGCCCCCTTCCACCAACTGGCCCTCTGCAGGGCTTAGCTACACACTCCCCTTGAGCTTTAGTTCCGCTTATGGGAAAACAAAAGGGAGGCTGTCAGCACCTGGGCTGGCATGTTGCAGGATGAAGAGAAGGCAAACAAGCTAAAGAATTCTGCCACAAAAGGGAGAAAGAAGAGCAGAACAAATGTATCCAATAGGAGGACTAGCAGGATTGATGGACTATATGTCTCTCCCAAAGGTAGTTAATGAAGACTAAAAGAGGGGACTGTTACTCAAATGCAAAGCCAGCAAAACAAAACTTGAAAGAACATGAAAAATTAAGGAAACATGACACCACCAAAAAATCAGAACAGCTCTCCAGTAACTGATCTGCAATTTACTTGGTAAAGAATTCAAAATAGCTATTCACAGAAACTCAAGGAACTACCATAAAGTACAGAAGACAATTGATGAAATCAGGAAAACAATACACAAACAAAATGAGAAATTTAACAGAAATCATAAAAAAAAAAAATTCTGGAGCTAAAGAATACAATGAATGAAATTTTAAAAATGCAATGGAAAACACCAACATTAGAATGAATTAAATGGAAGAAAGAATCTGTGACTTACAATGTAGGCACTTTCAAATTACCCAGTCAGAGGAGAATAAAGGAATAAGATTGAAAGACAATGAAGAAAGCCTTTGTGAATTACAG
>NW_023190687.1:0-5722 GCF_002007445.2 Ailuropoda melanoleuca | reverse complement strand
TCAATGCAAGAAAAATATCTCCAACTGCCTAAGGGAAGGGACAGGAAAGCTGAAGGTAAAAGAAAAAAAAAATAAGAAAAGAAAAAGAAAAAAACTGAAACATTAGTGTAAAATCTGGTCCCACTGTAATGAAAAGAAAACAAAACTCCTCTGGAAGGACGCTTCAACAGCATAGGGCACATAGGAATTTCCAGAAGAATGGGTTGAGGAGCAGAGAACGGTGAAGATGAGCTCAGAATGGGGAAAAAATGATACACACTCACAAACCATGCAAGGAAATGTATACAACCAGGAGTCAGAAGACAAGACCTAATATCTTAAGAGCTTGAGTTAGTGGTCTGACTCCGTAAAATACATAACTTTAAAGTGATTAAATACATAAAAGTAGAAATAGAAACTACAATCCAAGAATTAGAATCTTTTGAAGGCAAAATATATCTGTAAAGATCCAAAAAAAAACTTATGNATCCAAAAAAAAAAAAAAAAACTTATGGAAACAAGAGACACTGAAATTTGAAAAACTGGTGGATAATTTAAAAATCAGTCATATTTTTAATGTTGTAATGATTTTCCTACGTGGAGTGAGGTATTTGCTACTACTTGGGATTGTTGACTGTTCAAAATATTAAGCTTTTAAATCTCTCAAGCACAGATACCTTTAAATATTTAAATTCTGCTAATGATGAGAAAGTAGATATTTGAAAAAAATTCTTGACTTCCAAACATGGGTTTCATTCGAATTTTCCAAACCTTAAAAAAAATTAACAAGTCAGATAAGTCATATTTTCTTCAATACCTTAGATATTTTATGAACAACACATACACCTCTTTATTAATGGTTATAAAATATAGTGATAGGATGGGACATCGCTCCTGTAATTAGGCTATCTTGTGTGGCACTCATGAAGGGCTTCTGCAGATGTAATTCAGGTTCCAAATTAGTTGCTTTTGAGTTAATAAAAAAGGACTTTATCCTGATTGGACCAGACTTAATTGGTTGAAAGCCCATTAGATGAACTGGGCCTTTTCTAAAGAGGGAGATGTTTTCCAGCAGGCTTTGCAAAAGCAAATGGCCCTGTTGTGAACTCCGTCTATTTTCCAGGGAACTATGAGTAGCCTTGGGACCTAAGGGTGCGTACTAGTTGATACACAGCAAGAAAAGAATTTAGTCATAGAGATGCATGGAGAGGAATTCTACCAACCAACTGAGGGAGCTTGGGAATGGATTTTCCCTTAAGACTTTGATATGACTTCAGTCCAGTCCCACCCAGATTGCAGCCTGGTAAAACCCTGAATCAAATAACTCCTTAGAACCATGCCTGGACTCCTGAACCATGGAAACTGTAAGATAATAAAAATAGGTTGTTTAAAGTCACTAAGCTTGTGGCAGTGTGTTACGCAGCAATGGCAGATGAATGCATTCATAGTGTTTATGCCAGTGGTCTGGGCACACTGGGACATCCCCTCGGAGGTGGAGGACAGTTGTTACATGCTCCACCTCTTGGACCTTTTTGGGTGTTGAAGTGAGGATATACTGTACTTGACACAAGTGCTCTCATCCATTCATGAGTGCCTCTCCAGGCTGCCAGATTAGAATAGGGTCTAAATTAAGAGGTTTCTACAGCAGATGCAGGCCGTTGTTCTGCTGCTAAGTCTGCGTCACTCAGCAGATCTGATGAAGTTAAAGGTATCTGTGATTGATAAGGTTGACAGGAGGCATCTCTGACAGATGCCCATAGGATAAGTTTGGCAAGACCATGCCTTGTGTAGGAAATAAGTACTTTCCGTAAAACACAGTTCCTGGGATGCTTTACCATACTAAAAACTGACGGCCTGACTAGGAGGTACTCATTGTCTATATAGCTAGAACTACCCACCAGGAAGTGTGTATTATTAGACGCACCAAGACATGAGATCTGGCAAGGCACTAGCAAGGTGTTGTATGATGAAAATGGCAGAGCGTGCTTGAGGTCAGGCCTGGGTAGAATCAGAAGACACTAATAAGTTACATAAATAGGTGAGCCAGACCTATATGTCTCCTATTACAGCAGCCCCTCCATCAGCTCCCACTGTGGGTTTGTAAGCGTTTCTCTATAACCCACTCACGAAGCTGAAAACTCAAGAATAGTTCCCAGACGGGTCACTGTGGTAGATGGGTGCTAGTCTGAAGTGAATCACTGTTACATAATAGTTCCACTCAAGGCTAGCCCTGCAGGCCATTGGAAAGATAAATTCTTTTATTAGGCAGACATGTGACCGATGCACTTAGTCATTCACTTTGGAAAGAGAATTGTCTAGAGATAGGATCATGTACTGAAAGCCTGGGTAGTGGCAAAAAGTTTGTCCAGCTGGTCAAGAAATTGTGGAAAAGCATGAGGATAGAATGATGGATTGGCACAGAGTGTATGAATCTTTGTATTTCATCTTAGAGGATGCTCTCAGAGATCAAGTGTGTGGGGTGATTCATTCAGTTCAGCTTCTCTCTTCAGTCACTCCTATACCGCAGTGGGCACAGAGATGGTGGCCGTGATGGTGGGACTGAAGACTATTCTTGTACCCAATAATAAGGGCTTCCTCTTGCCAAGGCTTATGTAGCTCCTGCCACTGCTCAATGTCCCACTGGCCATGAGCAGAGAGAGATATTGAGTCTTTGATCTTTGATCTTGCACCATTCTTTGGGTGGACCAGACAGCTACCTGAACCAGAGTTGCCAGAATGAATAAAAATAAAGGATACCCAGTTAACTTTGAATTTCAGATTAACATTGAGTTACTGTTGAGTATAAGTATGTCCCATGTTGTATTTGGGACATTGGCTTATGTCAAAATTTGCTCATTGTTGATCTGAAATTCAAATTTAAGTTGGGTTATATTTTATCTGGCAACCCTAACCAGGAGTCGATCCATTACACCAGATCCCTTCCATTTGGAGGGGGAGGGGAAGCAATGATTATTTTTACTGGAATCTGTATCTGTTCATATGGGTTGGATTTTCCACTCATGGTGTTTTTGGAACACCTGATGTTTCAAAAGGTATCCACACACATTGTCTTGGACCGATAAACTCATTTTAGAGAAAAGGAAATAGAATAACTAAGGGATATACTGTCTTACCTGTACTGTATCTCCAATGAGCAATCAGACTAATAAAATGGCTTATTAATGTCTTATCTAAGGTACTAGTTTGGTAATGATAATCTGGGGAGTTGAAAGCACTGTCTTGTCAACAGTTGTATATCCATTAAACCTCATGTCTTAGACACCAGGAAAATTATTTGGTAAATTCAGTCCTTGTTCATTATTAAAACAAACACACAAAAAAACCCCAAAAAACAAAACAACAACAAAAAAACCTTGATAAAGAAAGAACAGGATAGAGTTTCTTTATCTGATAGAAGGTCCTTACCAACAATGTCTAGCTAGCATCATTTGGTAAAAAAGTAGACGCATTCTGTTACTAATAAAGCCTGCGCTTCCAACTTTTACGCAATGTTGTCTTGGAGGTCCTCTCTTCCACAAGAAGAAAGGGCAAATAAGATATGGCTGAATGTCAGGGGTCCCTCTGGGACACCGTGGCTGCACGGGAGTGTTGGAGCAGAAAGTGAGATTTCAGGGGGCACAGGACAGTGGGTGTGAGAGAGCGGCAAGGCAAGAGTGTAGACCATTCATGCAAGAAATCTGGCTTTGAGCAAGAGGAAAGAGGGTAATCCCTTTAGATGGGCATGGCATTTAGGGAGATCACAACATGAGATAGGAAAGAGTAAGCTATATTCAGCTATGAGTAGGAAGGAACCAACACCGGAGGGGTAAAGGATATAGCCACGCTAAATGCTCAGGTGCCTAAGCAGGAAGAAAGAAAGGGGCCCGAGCGGGAGGGGTATGTTGATTTTCCAGTCTTCCAGAGTCCTAAAATGTATCTATTTCAATACACAGTAAGATTTTTTTGGAACTCATTTATAATTCAGACTCCTTCAGAATTTGGGATTATTCTAATGGGGGCAGAGCTACAGTTTATAGCTTTGTGGCATGTTTTATTATTATATTATAATTGGCTTTACCAACGAAATCAATAGTGTAAAGAGAATGTGAGAGGAATGTCTATCCCCCTGAAAAAAATCTTAAAAAACACAACAGCGAAAACTTACAGCCTTCTATTTGCATACCAGTCATGGTGTGCTAATTACAAATTGCTCTTTTGGACTACAGATATTAAATAGGCTCTCTGGTTAATAGCAGTTGTTAGCCTGGGGCTATAAAGCAAACCGATGGCTGTATTCCAAAAATATTGTGCAATTCCTTATTTCAACTTGGAGAGCCTCACACCTTCCTTCTTCCAATTATTCCAAATTAATGAGGTTTTGCTGCCGCGTGAAGACGGGAACCTGGAGTACGTGGCCCAATTTGCTGACCAGTCCTAGAAACTTGAAGCTCTATTTCTCTTTTTCTTTGTTTCTTTGAGTGCAAAACACTTTTCCAGAGTCTAATTCAAGCTGAGCGCCTTTCACTCACACCTGGTGCAACCGTGGGTCTCTGCTCGGCTCCGTTAAGTGGAGATTGCCTGACAGTATAATGTCCTTCCAGACTCAGGGCCTCTGGATGCAGAAAGCCAATTTACTTCTTGCTGCTTTGTCTTGGGCACCTCACAATGTGCTCTAATGACAGCTCAGCAGTTTTAATAGCCCTTTTTAATGGCTAAAAACAGACCCAGTCTGTCCAAACATAGCCTATTCACCAGCTCTCGTCAAAACAATTCCGTTTTGCTATATGAGGACGCAGACGACCATGGAAAAGCAGCCACACAGACTCTATTCAAGTCCGAAGTCGGACCCCGGGGCGAAAGCAAGTCAACCCAAGCCACGGTCATATTAAATACTTTTTTTTTTTTTTTTTAACTGTCTGTTTCTGAAACAAGGCTCATGTTTCAGGAGGACCAGGCAAGCTCCATTTGCAAAAGCAACTCGGCGCTAGTTAAAAAATGATTAGAGAAATTTCCTCCTTGAAGGGGGTGAGGGATTTTCATTCTGATGGTCGTATATCATATATACATAAACACCTTCATTTCACAGCATAAAGAAGAAAATCTGAGACTAGTTTCAGGTACTTTAATTCTCCAGGCAAAGGATCTGTGACCACTCTGTTTTCCTTTTAAGTCAACACTTAAGTAAAGTATCTGCTTCCTTACTATGACTTTTTGACTTTTATATTTTGGCCATCAGGTAGTTCTCTTCTCAAGTTCTTCCCATTGTCCTGACCTACAAAGGGACAGCAATAAAGGGAATACCAAATGACACTTAAAATAAGAAATAACTAGTTTCTCCAGGCTCCCTTAGGACGTAATTTTAAAATGTAAATGTGTTAATGATCCTTCTGTGAAAAAGGTTCTTTCCCTCCAGTCCTCATCTTTTTAAAAAGGTGGATTTCTAGGCAATAATTGAATGCATATGTAATGATGTTGCTGCGAAAGGATTCAGTAAACTGTTCTTGTCCTACACACAAAAATTAGAAACGTTGGATGATTATTATTTATCTCGGTCAGTGGGCAAGGCAACACTTTTTATTTCAGAATGAACTGTCTATCTGATGAAAGAATATGGCCGCTCATCAGTGAAACCATATTTCAAATGACTGACCACTCGCTTGGAACTTTATGTCGTAGTAACAAAGCCTTGCAGGCCCAGATGACAGGACTGTTGCTGAATATGACCTCCAGGGATGGAACAGTG
>NW_023190686.1:0-2330 GCF_002007445.2 Ailuropoda melanoleuca | reverse complement strand
CAAATATGTGGCTTTCAGAGAGGAAATGGAAGGTTTTCATTTGAATGACATTAGGAGGGAAATTGAGGCCCGGGTTATATCAAACAGGGCCTACACCCGGTTTTTAAGAGAACATGGTTAGAATTGTAACAATGAATTTGTAACCATTTTTATAAAAAATAATTGATGTGAAAATGCTTGTAACTTACCATCAGGGAGTCCTCAGGCTTATCCCCAGATTCAGTGATTTGCTAGGAGGACCCATAAGACACAGTACAGCGTTGCACTCATGAGCTCATAGGTACTAAGTAAAATCAGGAAAAGGTACATAGGGCAAAGTGTGCAGAAAACCAGCACGAGCTTCTAAGTGTTCTCCCAGGATGCACTGAAATCCCCCAGCCACAACTGGTTACAACATGTGTGAAATGTAGGCTACCAGGGAACCTCCTTAGAGTCTCAGTGCCCAGGGTTGTGGTCATGAAGACACCCTCTCCCTGGCACATACCAAAATTCCAGGATCCTGGAAGGAAGGCAGATGTTCAGCAGAAACCATATTGTTTGTACAGTGTAGGCACCATGAGCCGCTCTCATCAGTTAGGGTGGCGGAAACCCTCCAGAAATCCAATTCCCAGATACTAGCCACGGGCCAGCTTCATAAGCAGGCTTTCAAAAGATAGCGCCGAGCCTGCTCTTTTCTACACACTAACCAAAGGAACCAGGTCTGTATGGTATCAGTGTGTAAGCTTTCCGGAAGGTATAGAAAATGGGACTTTGATGTGAATATGGAATAGACATGTGTCTAAGACTATAGTTAGTCCAGTCCACGAGGAAAGGCAAAGTAAAATCCATTTGCCTAGTTAGAAACAAAACTGAAGAATTTCCAGAGAGATGAGAGAAGACAGAGTAGGATCCTGAACTCACCTTGTCCCTCAGACATACTGAGAGAACAACTGACTGAAGACTGGCAGGACAGACCTTCCACGGTTCATTGTAGACAGAGGGTCACCTTGTAAAGGGTAGGTAGGGTGGAGACAGTTGGAAACCAAACCCCTATGCCTCTAACAACACACAGAAGGGACCATCACAAGCATGGAGAAGAGGATCTGACCCCACACCAGGCACCCCCAGCACGAGGAAGATGAGTTCCCCCTAATGTCTGGCTTTAGAAACCAGGAGATCTTAACTCCAGGGGGGCTTAGTTCCAGGAGAGCCTGAGGGCCATAGGAAGCTGAGTCTCCAGCATCCTTAAAGATCCAGCAAACTAAATAACTCTACCCAGACAGCATAGAAGCAGCAGTTTGAAAAGTCCCTGCAGTTATAGAGGAAGGAGCTCTATTGACTAATCTGTCCCAGGCAGATTAGATCTGTCCCCGGGCAGAGATGTCCAGAATATTTCTCTAGAAACGAAAGTGCTGGTAAGTGCCATTCCTCTCCCCCTCAAGCCTTAGATAGCTGGGTGTTTGTGAAAGGTGGCATGAACCCTGTCCATCTACTCCGCTAGGGCACTGGGTGCTCTTCCCCATCCAGCCCGACGCAGCAGTCCGCCCTTCAGAGTGGCTCCTGCCCCACCACTCCCACCTGGAGGGCGCCACTCAAAGGAACTCACGGCCTGGGGAGGGAGGAGACAAGCCCACAGAACAGCACACTTGCAGTCCCTGCAGGGGAGCCTCATAGCTGGCTGGGCAAGAAGCCAGCCCTGCCCTTCAGTGCACCTGTAGCTGTGGCCGAGGGACTAACTGCAGCCAGCTGGGCGCGCTGCCGGCCCCACTCACCAAGCCTGCCGCTGTGCCAGACAGGCCTCAACCCTACCCAGGACACTCCTAGCAGGCAAAGTGGCTCATTGCAGCTGGCTGGGCTGAAGGCAGTTGCGACTCAGCCACAACAGGCTGAAAAACAAACTACTGCATGAAAAACAGACAAAATGAGGAGACAGAGGAATATGTCCCAAATGAAATAGAAATAAGTACTTTGAATCCTTTATCAGGCATTTGCTTATCACTGAGATTCTCAGACCTTCAACAGAGAGATAAAATATAAAAAACCAGTCAGGGCTGATAAATTTAATAACTGAAATAAAAATACACTAAATGGAATCAACAGATCCGTGATATTGGAAGACAGGTAATGGAAAACAACCCAGCTGAACAACAAAAGAATGAAAAATGAGAGTAGGTTAAGGGAACTCTGGTGGCATCATCAAGCATAGTAACATGCACGTCATAGGGATCCCAAAAGGAGAGGCGAGAAGAGGGGGCTGAAAACGTCCCTAACCTGGGGAAAGAAGCAACATCTACGTCCAGGAAAAACAAAGAACCCCTAACAAAATGAACCCAGGGAGGTCCACACCAGAC
>NW_023190685.1:958-1166 GCF_002007445.2 Ailuropoda melanoleuca | reverse complement strand
CCACTCTCGCCACTGTTATTCAACACAGTACTAGAAGTCCTTGCAACAGCAATCAGAAGACAAAAAGGGATAAAAGGAATCCAAATCGGAAAAGAAGTCAAACTGTCTGTCTTCGCAGATGACATGATACTGTATATGGAAAACCCAAAAGAATCCACTCCCAAACTATTAGAGGTTATAGAGCAATTCAGTAATGTGGCGGGATACA
>NW_023190685.1:363-587 GCF_002007445.2 Ailuropoda melanoleuca | reverse complement strand
TGGAACCAGAAAAGGCCCCGAATCGCCAAGGAACTGTTGAAAAGGAAAAACAAAGCTGGGGGCATCACAATCCAGGATTTCGAGCTGTACTACAAAGCTGTGATCACAAAGACAGCATGGTACTGGAACAAAAACAGACACATCGACCAATGGAACAGAATAGAGAACCCAGAAATGGACCCTCGGCTCTTTGGGCAACTAATCTTTGATAAAGCAGGAAAAAA
>NW_023190685.1:0-177 GCF_002007445.2 Ailuropoda melanoleuca | reverse complement strand
GGAGAACACAGGCAGCAACCTCTTTGACATTGGCCACAGCAACTTTTTTCATGACACATCTCCAAAGGCAAGAGAAACAAAAGAAAAAATGAGCTTGTGAGAGTTCATCAAGATAAAAAGCTTCTGCACAGCCAAGGAAACAGTCAAAAAAACTAAGAGGCCACCCACGGAATGGGA
>NW_023190684.1:0-813 GCF_002007445.2 Ailuropoda melanoleuca | reverse complement strand
AAGATGATTTTATTTTAAAAGTTAACTTGTTGGGGCACCTGGATAGTTCAGTCGGTTAAACACCCCACTCCAGGTTTTGGCTCAGGGTCAGGATCCCAGGATCAGCAGATCAAGTCCCACTCTGGGCTCCATCCTAGTCCTTCCCTGGGAGCTCGCACATCTCTGACACATACTNTGCCTATCCTCCCCCTTGGACTTGCATGTGTTTGGTCTCTGTCCCTGTGGAACCCAGTGACTTGGAGCACGGTTTGGACCAGAGGCAGGGGAAACCTTTCTCTGGCCTTGGGTTGTGAGCAATGCTTTTGCCCTTTGTGGTGTGTCTACTAGCTTTCTGCATTTCCCTGGTTTCTGTGTGGGTCACAGGAAGAGCCAGCTGTTTCCTGTCTGAGGTCAGGCCGTGGTGTCCCAGCAGGAACAGGGGTCTCGGCCCTGAGATTGTGCCCATAATTCCTAAAGTGGTCTCTATGATCATGTCTGATCTGTAATCCATCAGGGATTTCAGTATCGAATAAGGGAAATGCTGTGTCAAATAAACACAGAAAAAAAGGAGTCCCCTTTGAAAATAGGTGGGCAGACACGAAGGTACCTATTGTGTGATTCTACTTACAGAAACATCTGGAACAGGTAAAGAGACAGAGAGAGCAGCTTAGGGGTTTTGAGGGTGTGGGCTGGGGGACAAATGGGCAGGGAGGGCTTCTGGTTCAGGGACTCCTTTGGGGAAGGGGATATTCCGCAGCCATGCTTTCTGGTGGGGTGGCACCACATTGTGAATATACTTAATATGCATGACGTGTTCAATTGCAAACAAGTAAT
>NW_023190683.1:0-848 GCF_002007445.2 Ailuropoda melanoleuca | reverse complement strand
CCTTTCTTTTTTTTTTTTTTTTGTCTTTGCTGACATGGATAGTTCACTGAAAATGTCCTTATTAATAAAAAATATTTTGGAGGGAAAGGGAGCAAGGAGTATTCTAATACTTAGGAAATCTTTTCTAAGCTCTGTGTGTTAAATGCTTACAACAACCCTGTTGGGCAGGTCTGATTCCATCTTAGAGATCAGGAATGTGAAGCCCAGNATCAGGAATGTGAAGCCCACGGACGTGAAATATCTCGCCCCAAATCAGCTGGGAACCAGGATAGCAGGTGGAAGAGCCTGGATTCGATCGCCATTCCATCTCAGTTCCCAGCTGGTTTTCTTTCCATGCCCTTTTGTCACTTCTCACTACTGCTGCCCCATAACAAATTTCGTGTGTGTTCTAACTCAGATTTTGGTTTAGTACGTGGAGAACTGTGACTACAGGACACAATAACATAACGTGAGTCTTTCTTGCTGTTACAAACAACACTTTCCACCACAATGGTAAATTAGGAAAAACATGGATCACATAAAAATTATTCTTACTATTTGCCCCAGAACCACAGTCAGCTTGTACTATATCCAAAACTAATGGACACAATTTAAAAAGTGATTAAAATAACAACAAAGACCTCCTACATTTTAAGTATGTTTTTGAAGGTTAAATCTAGATAAATTAATATGCTGGTGAAAGCGAGCAATTGGTTGTCCTAAAGGAGTAGAACTTGAACTCTAATGTATTTCCTAATGTGTTTGCCCCCTACCGTCACACTATTTTACAAGAAAAAGAAAAAAAATGTATTTACTTTATCCCTCATCCCTTGTTCTTCTCTACCTTCATTGGAACAGTTTCTCTGACT
>NW_023190682.1:0-4730 GCF_002007445.2 Ailuropoda melanoleuca | reverse complement strand
CCTCTCCCACTCCCCCTGCTTGTGTTCCCTTTCTCGCTGGCTGTCTCTCTGTCACATAAATAAATAAAATCTAAAAAAAAAAGAGGAGGAGAGACAGAAACACGGGAGTGAAACCCAAAGACCCCACCGCAGGCCGCCTGGCTGGTTCTGGGGCTGGGGCAGGGCACAAGTAAGCGGGCTAGGCAGCTGGCGCCGGCCCTCAGCATCTTGGGCTAGCCAGAGCAGGGGCACATTCACGTAGCGGAACCTGTCCTCGCCAATCGATCACTGGCCGTCCCTGGCCCATTCCTCACTGCTCCCACCCTCTGTCCTAAGTCCTTGGGCCCAAAGTAGGTCCTGGGCCCCTACTGAGGGTCAGGGCACAGAAGGGCCATGCCAAGAGTTCCTGTGGAAAGCCAGTGTCTTCCACCGTGCTGTCTGACGAGTTCTCTTTAGCACATTGAATTTCTTTGTACAGAGAAAACCTATATATAGTCAAAAAAAAAAAAAAAGAGTAACTCCCAATATACTGTGTGCTCCAGGCTGTGACACGGTGTGACCAATTGTAATCCACGGTGTTTAGGCTCTTTTGAAGAACGGCTATGCTGCTTTTTCCTTTTTTTCCATTTTGGCTTGAGTAACAGGACTTTTAAAACCCACCGTCTATTTTCCTAAGTGAACCTTCAGCTACACTTGATTTAAATCAGGGACTACTTGCACTTTGGAATTTTAAGTCCAGGGAGAGGCTGAGGCAGAAACAAAGAGCCTTCCTTGGGCCGCAGCAGTGTCTGAGGAAGCATGCCTCTCCGGGTCACTTTGGAGGCTGGCTGACACCAGATCACCCCTCTCCCTCCATCCACAGGTGACCGCAGAACTCTGGCGTCTGTACTCGAGCGAGGCCATTGACCCTGACCCCCTGCACCCTCTTACGAGCTGACCATTGCACCCAAACCCAAATGGCAGAGGTTGCTTCTGAGAAAATGCCATTAGATCAGAAGAGGGCAGTGGATCTGAATATTAAATAAACATTGTCCATTAGGCACAGCAGAGTGCGTCAGACCTCCTGCCTCTCTGCCTGCTTCTTAGTTCCACGCAGCACTGAGAAACAGTTATGTTCAGCATGCTATAACATTAAAACATCAATCTATAATAAAGTGCCAGTTAGAAGAACTTCAGAGATAAAGAATTATGTAACTGTCCCTTACTGGTCCAGAAAGGAAAGTGATTCAGTAGCTGGCCCACCCCACCCCCACCCCACGGCATCTGATCGGCTTCCTTTAGCACTTTGAACTTCTTTGTAAGACAAAAACCTATACTAACCAAAGAACGAGGACACCCCCTCATGTTCCAAGAAGGTCACATAAGTCCATTACATCGTATCTGAACTGGACTTTGAAATCTGCGGCGGAAGCTTAACGCAACTATGGAAAATGTGCTGTTTTTGGCTTTTCATTTGTTCTGAGAGGAACCTTAACGTTCTGTATTCCAACAAACCACTCAAAATGGAAATAAAACAAAACAAAACAAAAAAAACCCAACCCCTTAACTTTATAAACAGAAATATATTCAACAAGTGTATTTTCACTCCTTGATGAGAAAGTGGTCTGGAAATGGGACTTGGGGACCCCCCCCCGGCAGCTCTGTTGTGCCACCTGCCTTGCCCCTCCATCCTCAGTGCCCCTGGTTCCGGGCTGTGCTGTGTTGTATGGGTGCTTAATGTCCTTGTCTCCTGCACGAGGCCATGAGCTCCTGAGGACGATCTCGTGTGTTGACCCCCAGAAGAACATGGCATGGCACAGGGGCCACTAACTGTGATAGATTTAGTGAGCGACAAGCCCACAGTACAGCACTGACATCTTCTGGAACATACTACTTGCTCCACCGTCAAACAGCTGATCGATCTGCAGCCTACAAACCTCTGGGACAAGCCGGCTTTTGTCTTGTCCTAGGTTTCCTTCTCGGGGAGCTGTGGGCTTTCAGTTTGTCTACACTGGCCTCTGAGGCTGACCAGCCCTTGCGGGCTCAGGTAGGGTGAGGCCCGAGCACTGCCGGGGATCAGCAACCCCCTTCTCATTCTGTCTTGCTCCATCCCATGGGCCCTAATCCGCTCTCTGTGTCTTGCTCTGCTCATCCAGAATGGTGACCCGTGCTGCAGAGCCGCCGATTTCGGTAGGTGGCCTACCTCTGATTAATTGTCTTTCCCCTAAAGACGAAACACAATCTGGGGCTAAGTTCATCTGATGATTCTGACTCAACCTGAGGCCTCTTACCAAGAAGCCACTCATGGGGAAGGAAGAATCAGAAATTCAGGGCTTGGCCTCCCAGCTGGAACGTGCACGGAGATGCAAACTTGTACTCTCTCAATGCTCCTAGAAGCTCCTGCAAAACACAGTCGCTTCTCTGCAGTTAAGTTAAAGGTTCCACACTGTGGCTTGGCATTTATTCTTACAACTATGCTCTTTCAAACTATTAAACAACAGTTCATCAGAATTATGCCATCAAAAATTCCTCGCCCATACTGTGCAGGGAAGAGTTGCTGATGCCTGGACCCTGGGTAAGCTTTTCCTCTCACCCCGACATGTTTTAAAACCACTTTGATGAAAACTTAAAACAAAATCTGATGCCGTCCTTACGACAGTAGTAAATAAACAGAGTGTCCATTGCTTTAATGTGGACAGGTTTCGAGCGTCACATGACAGCTCCTGAATTTGACGATGAATATAATCCATAAAAAAACAAGATAAACTTTGAATTGTTTTCTTCACGTCTCTTCACAGTCAGTCTCCCCTGATGGCGTAATTCATAAAAGGCAGCTTCTAGTATTGATTTCTGAGGCATCCTGATGGCTGGAGGTAAAACGAGCACTGTCCTTCCCGTCCCACACTGCTATATCCTGCCACTCAAACTTTCTTCATGCTCTCAAACGTCAGTGCTATTTGGTCAGCACCCCAGGTCTCTGCGACATCCTGGGAGCTCTGAGTGCTTCTGGGTTCTTTCTGTAGCTTAGGAAAATCAGGCTGCCAGGTGCGAACTCCCGGCAGGTTTCGGCAGGTTTCAGGATGCTTCTGCTGGGGTGTGCGTGCAGGATGGAGAGAAGCATTACACATTTATGTGCAAACTCCAACATTCCCCTAAGAAACTGAGTCCCTACCTTCCTTGTGCTCGCCTGTGAATAACACATCCTAAGGAAGGAGGATACCTATCATATTGTTAGCCTTCTACGTGAACCCTAATAATGGTATTGTTAACCCATGCTGTGTCCATTCGCCACACAGCACGTGCACACTCACACTGCTGTTTCTTTTGTGGGCTTACGTCCTTTTCCTTTGACCACGCTGTGGATTTCTCCTGGGCTGAGACTGTGTTCTCTACCCCTTGGAATCTCCGTATTACCCAGAGAAGCCCCTGCCACATAGTGGGCTCTCAAAGAAATGTTTATGGTTGGTAAGCACTAGAAGCAATGCAACGAATAAAGCAACATTTTCCCTTGTAACTCAAGGTCTGGATAGAATCGCTTCTTGTTTTCCTGTTACGCCAAATATCCTTTTCCTGAGTTCTTCCTGGAAGACTCTTAGGTCGTGTTTCACTTCCTGGGAGAGAAAACTCGCTTCTCAGCTGCAGAAAAAAATACACTTAGTGAGTGCCAATCCAAGGCATAGGGATGCAGGCCTTCCCTAGGTCTCTTCTGTTAGGGTGAAAGAGGAGTTGACCCGGTGGGATGTTTTCACACGTCCGTGTCCTCTATCAGCCAGCAGCTGTACCTGTAACCTACACTGGCCTTCTGACGGCTTGCATCTTCTCTGCCCTGAACACGGCAAGTGAAGCAGTGATGGGAGGTCGGGGGAGCAGATAACATCCTGTTTCTCTTCAGTGGCATCGAGTATGGCCCCTTTTGACGGGAGCAGTCCAACGATGCTGTGACTGCTTCTGACCAAGACGCAGAGATCAGGCAGCCTTACAGAGCAGATGGAAGGGCAGCCTGGAGGGACAGGGCACAGCGTGCTGCTCCCCAGCACTGGGGAGGGGCTGAATTGCGGTGTGAGCCTAAAATCCTTCTTGGGAGGGAATAATTTACCCCCGGTGCTGCAGATGGAAATGTCTTCAAGTGCTGCTTCTTTATTCATAAACCACAACTTTCAATAACACAACACGATCTTTCCTACTTTGGTCAACTTTTTGGACTTTTTAAGAGGAGGGTCTGATGCTCATGAGCTCTTCCTCTTGAGATCCTAATTCAAGGATAAGAATCTTTCTGCTTCTCTATTAAGGGAATTAAGAAAAAGTAATTTTTTATTTTTTAATTTTTATTTATTTCTTTTAAAAGATTTTATTTATTTATTTGTCAGAGAGAGAGAGAGCACAAGCAAGGGGAGCAGGAGAGGAAGAAACAGCTTATCTGCTGAGCAGGGAGCCCAATGCAGGACTCGATCTCAGGACCCTGGGATCATGACCTGAGCTGAAGGCAGATGCTTAACCAGCTAAGATGCCCAGGCCTCCCAAGATTTAATTTTTTAGAGCAGTTTTAGAACCACAGCAAAGGTGACTGGGGAGTACAGAGATTTCCCATGTACCCCCTGCCTTCCAGCAGCCTACCCCTCTACCAACATCCCGCACTCCGTAACAACAGAGCTGTACATTTGTTACAGTGGATGACTCATCAATGATGCATCTTTAGGGGCGCCTGGGTGGCACAGTCATTAAGCGTCTGCCTTCGGCTCAGGGCGTGATCCTGGCATTCTGGGATCGAGCCC
>NW_023190681.1:0-1479 GCF_002007445.2 Ailuropoda melanoleuca | reverse complement strand
TTAGGCTAAACCATATAAAATACTGACATTTTAAACTATAAAAAATGGTGGGGTGCCTGGGTGGCTCAGTCGATTAAGCATCAGCCTTCAGTTCAGGTTATGGTCTCAGGGTCCTGAGATCAAGCCCCACATCAGGCTTCCTGCTCAGTGGGGAGTCTATTGTCCTCGGTGCTCCCCACCTCAAGTAATAAATAAAATCTTAAAAAAAAAACCCTATAAAAAATGGCAATTACCTATGGCTCAATCCAAAACTATATGTAAAAATGCCCTGTTCATTACATACTTACAAATCTCTGCCAATTTTAATAGATAAAGAGTTGTATCTCATTACTTTAATTTCCATTGTTTTAATTACTCTTATGATTTGTTTATTTAGCAATCTGGATTGTGAGCTTACCATATACAAACCACTATGATAAGCATAAGGACACAAAAAGCACTAAGATCAGAATTGAACCTGTCTTCATGGTGTTTACAAGTCTGTTAGAGGACATTATTAATCAAATATTCTTAAATATAAGTATGAAATTTTATATGTGAAAAATGCCATGACTGACATGTGCTGGGAGAGTCTATAAAGGGACATCGAATTTGAATTGGGAGGCTCACGGAAGGTTTCCCTGTGAAAGTGACATTTGAGTCGTTATTTAAAAAAGGAGTACATTTAACTGAGGAGTTGGCAGAAGGGGATTTGAAATGGTAAATTGTGTTCAAAGGCTTCGTGGCAAAATTAAGCGTCATACATTCAGGGACTTGAGAAGACAGGAGTGCCTGGAACAGAGATTAGGTCAGTTCAGTTACAGTATGAGATGAAGTTGGACAGGTGAAGGAATCAGTCATTACTGTGGGGATTAAGAATACTGATTTTCTCGTAAGAGCAATGGGCAAACATTGTGGGATTTTAAGCAGGGTTGCAGAATCATGTTCTTAAATGTATATTGAAGCATCATTCTTTATATGACCATGATGGTAGCTTGGACTTGAGAAATTGGGGTAGAGACAGAAAAAAGGTAATAGATTTGGGAGCTATTTGAACAACTGAATGGATGCTTGTAGTTTGTTGAAATGGGGAACACTGGAAAAGGAAGAGGTTTAGAGGTAAGGTAATACATTTGGTGGAGTTTAAGGGGCTTTTTAGACATCCAAGTGGAAATGTCAAGTAGGTAATTGAATATACATAACCAGAGCTTGAAGAAGGTTTAGATATTGGACTTTAAATTGTGAGCCATTTACTTTTTGAGTTTTAAACAGAATATATGTATTATCTATTAAAAATTTAAAGAACATTATAGAGCAAGATAAATCTCTATATTCTCATATCAAATAATGTCCAAGATTATAATTTGTTCAATAAAAGTTTAATAACAGTTTATTAAATTAAAAATACAATAATGTGACACTATTTTAGTAAAGGAAAGACATCTGTATTTATGCATATATATAATGTACTATGCATCAGAGTATGTGTATATGTCAGAT
>NW_023190680.1:0-647 GCF_002007445.2 Ailuropoda melanoleuca | reverse complement strand
GTTAGAATGTACTTGTGAGTATATTACAAACAGCTATTTGAAATTGGGAGTATCCAGAAAAATCCTGAATACGTTGTAGTTAAAATGGACTAAGGGGGTCATTAGCACCAAAGCTATTCCCAAGATAATCCCCATACTTTGCTTAGCCATCCTAACAATTCCCTGCTGCTGGTTAAAACAAACAAATAAACAAACANAACAAACACACACATACTAGCAGAGCCTTGGTATGGTCATGCTCATGTTCCTATGCTTGGCCTGCCCTGGTGGGGCCAGCTCCACCTCCATTGTCTCTCTGCTCCTTATACACACATGCCTTTTCATTCTTTTTCTATTCAGTCTCCTCCCATATTCACAAGGGCAAAAACAAAGCAGAAACATGAATGCCTCTTGGGGGTGAGGGGCAGCACCCCTCAGGATCACCAGTAGGTTGCTGGCTGGTGCTTCAGAGCTGCCAGGCCGATCTATGGTGACAGGCAGAGCCCATTTCTCAGTGGGGGTACCAGGAGACTCAAATCCTGGCATAAACCCACGGAGCAGAGCGCAAGGGACCCGGGCACATTTGTCTGCAAGGACGGGTCTACTTTTCCTTTCAGATCTCCAAAATCCCAAAGAAAGGAATATTCAGAGCTAAGTACCCACCTTGC
>NW_023190679.1:0-837 GCF_002007445.2 Ailuropoda melanoleuca | reverse complement strand
ACTCAAGGCTCTGAAGCAGGGGAGCAACTGTTTGGGGACCCTCTATTAATTATAAAATTTCCAGAAAAAAAGGCACCTGGGTAGCTCAGTTGGTTGAGTGTCCCACTCTTGATTTCAGCTCAGGGCATGATCTCAGGGTTGTGAGATCACGCCCAGCATGGAGCCTACTTAAGATTCTCTCTCTCCTCCCTCTACTCCTTCCCTGCTTCCCTCTTTTATTTTATAAATAAAATAATATTAAAAAAATAAAATTGCCTTTGAGCACAGCTTGTAACGTCCACACCACTGTAGAACTCAATAGGAATACAGTCAACACTATGCAATAGGAAGGCCACATTCAAGCTTCACAAAAACATAGCTGATCACTACATAAGAATCATGTTCACCAAGCAGAAGTCAAAATGTCTCTCTTCGCAGATGACATGATACTCTATATGGAAAACCCAAAAGAATCCACTCCCAAACTATTAGAAGTTATAGAGCAATTCAGTAATGTGGCGGGATACAAAATCAATGCTCAGAAATCAGTTGCATTTCTATACACTAGCAATGAGACAGAAGAAAGAGAAATTAAGGATTCTATCCCATTTACAATTGCATCAAAAACCAGAAGNTACCTTGGAATTAACTTAACCAGAGATGTAAAGGACCTATATTCTAGAAACTATAAATCACTCTTGAAAGACATTGAAGAAGACATAAAGAGATGGAAAAATATTCCATACTCAAGGATTGGAAGAATTAACATAATTACAATGTCCATGCCACCCAGAGCAATCTACACTTTCAATGCTATCCCGATCAAAATACCCAGGACATTTTTCAAAGAACTGGAAC
>NW_023190678.1:0-754 GCF_002007445.2 Ailuropoda melanoleuca | reverse complement strand
CTCCCTCATTGCTGAGGATTTATCAACTCAAGAGTCCTAGAGGATAGGCAGAGGTCAGCCAATCAGATAAATGGGGACAAAAGAAGCCAGGGCAAGTGGTGGGAGTTGGCATGAAGAGGCCAAGGGTCAGAGGGCCCAAGGTTTGCGACAGGAGTCAGGAGGCAGAAACAGGCCAAGTGGAAGGGTCTGGGGCAACAAAATGAAAGGGTCCAGGACAACAGCCAGGAGAGGGGTCTCACTGTGTCTCCATGTCCTACCATCCACAGCCCCAGTACCTTCTCCAGGACCGGTCCAGTTTTGCCCTTTCTCTGGTGTTCTGGGTGCCCAGCGTGCGACCTGGCCTGGCCTGGCCTAGAGCACAGTGAACATCTCCTCTATGGAATGACTTACCTCTTGCCAAGGGTGCGCTGTGTTGGCGTTTGGTAGTAGAGATACCAGAAGAATCTGGAATGTTGCTCAGAGCACCTGGCTTCTTTGATTTCTCACCTGCTAGCTGGCCATAAGAACCCCTCCTTGCCTGCCCCTCCACAGGGTGCTACCGGGAGCACATAAGAACCTGAATGTCAAGCATGAGAAGTCCACCAGCAATGTTAGGGAAGAGGTGGTATAGAGTAACTGTCAGGGCCTGAGCTGTCACCACACTCCCAGGGGGTGAATCTGGCTCTGGTGACGGAGGGACATACACCATGGGGCGAGAGGCGAGATCTCCCTGTGCCACAGATGTCTCATCTGTAACAGGAGTTGTCATGAGGAT
>NW_023190677.1:0-618 GCF_002007445.2 Ailuropoda melanoleuca | reverse complement strand
AAGAATTCTTTTTTTCTTAAATACACTTCTTGTTTACTTAGAAAATTGTGTTTTAGGGGCGTCTGGGTGGATCAGTGGTTAAGCATCTACCTTCAGCACAGGTCATGATCCCAGCGTCCTGGGATCTTGGCCCATTTTGGGCTCCCTGCTCTGCGGGGAGCCTGCTTCTCCCTCTCCAGCTCCCCTCTACTTGTGTTCCCTATCTTGCTGTCTCTCTCTGTCAAATAAATAAATAAAATCTTTNAAATAAATAAAATCTTTAAAAAAATTGTCTTTTAGAAACAATTCATGTCACATTATACAAATAAGGTTTTACTGTTTCCTTTCAAAGAAATATAAGGTGGCATGAAACTCATTGTATATAACATGCAACCACTGTCTCTGTTTTGATATTTAGAACACTTTTCTATTATAAGAATAAAAGAAAACTTACCTTATCAATAATTATCAGCCTCTAGTATTTGTTTAAAGTCACCTATCTTAAGTAGGAAAATGTCAAAGAAAAGATAAGACTAAATTCTTATGTCTTTAACTTGCTTTACTAAATACAAAAGAACCAAAATTCTCAGTGCTGGTTATAGGGCAAATAACATTTGGAAATTCAGAAGAAAGAGTGAT
>NW_023190676.1:0-1096 GCF_002007445.2 Ailuropoda melanoleuca | reverse complement strand
AACAACAACAAATTACAGTATCCTAAGTCTGAAAATGAGCATAAAATAGTGGAGCAACAGGGATCTGAATTGTGTTAGAAATAAAATATCTAATATGGAAAAATCACAACTCTATCCGGGGTGCCTGAGTGGCTCAGTTGGTTAAGTGTCTGACCCTTGATTTCAACTCAGGTCATGACCTCAGGGTCATGAGACCGAGCTGGGCCCACATCAGGCTCCAGGCTTAGCACAGACTCGGCTTGAGATCCCCTCCCTTTCCCTCTGCCCCTCCCCCTGTTCGTGCTCTCTAAAATAATAAATAAATAAAGTCTTAAAAAANGTCGTGCTCTCTAAAATAATAAATAAATAAAGTCTTAAAAAAAAAACCCACAACTCTATCTAATTATTGGCTGTGTTAATCTAAGTAATAGCACGTGACCTAAAAGCAATAGGATAACCTTAACAGACATTTACTTAAAACCACTCTAGGGGCATCTAGATGGCTCAGCCAGTAGAGCATGCAACTCTTCATCTCAGGGTTGTGAGTTCAAGCCCCATGCTGGGTGTGGAGCCTACTTAAAGGAGATAAAAATGAAAGAAAACAAAACCACTTTAATAATAGTACACTGCTTTCTTAAATGATGAAAAGGTTCTGGGAGGAGGTAATTTAAAATGATGACTCTTCAAAAAAGTTGTCCAGGATTTTTAGTATTTTTTTGCTTAAGATATTTGTTTGTAGCAAACAGAAGAATTCCAAATATCCTGCTAATTTGGGTATGCTTTTAAATGTCCCAAAATTATAATGATAATGATTTAAAGAAGTGGAATGGTATAATCTGAAGTCACACATTAGTTTTGCTAAGTACAAAGCTGTGGGAACTGTGTGAGACACTTAACATTTAGGAATAAATTAATGGTAACCCTTTTCAGGTCCATAGTTTTCTGAGTCTAAAATATTTAAGAATTGAAACGTATTAACTATGTAAAAATATATTTTTATGAAAATATTAAATGAAAAAAATAGACCACACAGTGTATGCTCAATGTGATAACTATTTAAATCCGTGAACAGCTCCATCCATTTATCCGGCCATCCATATATAGATTAGAAAGCAGA
>NW_023190675.1:0-665 GCF_002007445.2 Ailuropoda melanoleuca | reverse complement strand
ATTCAAGTGCCACAGGGAACATTACTAAGTACCTCCCTTTATATTATCCTTTTTACTATGTTTTTATTATCCTTCTTTTCTCTGAATTGAAGAACCCCTCCATGAGCCACACTTTTATCATGTTTTAAAGTCCTTTTTGGTAATCGTTTTGATCCAATCAATAGACTTAACTGAGTCCCCNGTCCCCACTCTGTGCTAGTTTATACATAGCAATGAAGTTACAAATAGAATGAGGATACAGTCTCAATCCCCAGAGTAGTCAGAGTCTAGCTGAGAAGCCAGATATAGCCCTGACCTCAGAGAGCTCACAGTGTAATGCGGGAGATGGACACCTAACTAGATAATAAGAGCGATGCATGCAGGACATTATGGGAGATACCAGGAGGACTGGGCAGTAGAGATGAGGGGAGTATCAGAGAAGGCTTCCTGGAGGAGGTGACACCTGAACTAGAGAAATGAGATGAGCACACCACAGGCAGGGCAAGGGGGAAAATGCAATGGGCTGGGTGAAGATCACCAGAAGCATTCTGGTGTGGTTTTGTGTGGTTGCCCCCCAAGTTTGTGCTTGTGGTTGTACTCAGCATAACGTAGGGATTGCAATAATGGGTGTATGTTCTTATAGCCTTATAAAAACAGAGGGCCAAATGAAAGTAAAAGGTGATGAT
>NW_023190674.1:411-577 GCF_002007445.2 Ailuropoda melanoleuca | reverse complement strand
TGCCTCTAAAATTCCTACTGATGCCAAGATGAAATAAAACACACAAAACAAAACAAAACAAAACAAAACAACAAAACAAAACAAAAATGTAACTTGCCTCTTATGGATCTTTTTAACTAACTGCCTTTTCATCCTTTGCACTAGAGTATTTTCGGATAGAAGTACT
>NW_023190674.1:0-389 GCF_002007445.2 Ailuropoda melanoleuca | reverse complement strand
CTATGTGTATGTTCCAATCATGTATTTCCAAATATATAGGTTTATTTTTTACCAAGTTTTAAATATTTTAGGGCAACACCAACTGTAATGACGATTATGTTAAGAATAAGTGCTAAAAAAGAGAATGAAATGCTAATATCTTAATTTACATTCAAATAACTAAATATTCCCTTAATTGCTGCTTAATATCATTCAGTACCAGTCATAG
This sequence comes from Ailuropoda melanoleuca, assembly GCF_002007445.2. NCBI lineage: Eukaryota > Metazoa > Chordata > Mammalia > Carnivora > Ursidae > Ailuropoda > Ailuropoda melanoleuca. The sequence continues at coordinate 181 of NW_023190674.1, read as the reverse complement.
ATTTTTGTTTCTTTTAATATTTGCTGAAGTTTGATATTTGCTGAATGTGCACTTTTCCTGATTTACATTTGTCATGCAAAGTAAAACTGAAATCACTACTTTCATGTGGATATTCAACCAATGCTATTGTGCACTTTTATTTGAGACAAGCACCCTGGTTGTTTCTGGGTTATGTCTCTCC
>NW_023190673.1:0-797 GCF_002007445.2 Ailuropoda melanoleuca | reverse complement strand
ATACCAATAAGAAGGGCGCTGAGTCCTCGAAATTCTTGAACTTTTTCATTTATACTCCCTTATTTAAGTGAAATGATATTCGTTGATAATTAACTGGATTGTGTGANGTGTCTCAGAGACCACTATGTGGCACTCTCGTCAGGCTTCTGGGAACACTTTCCCTCATGTTTCCCTATTCACGAAGGATCATGATAGTGCTAAGACGGCCACTGCACAGTGTTGTATCTCACAGAAATGTTTTAGGCATTTTCGTTCCATTGCCACCAGCAGTTTTGATAGGATTTACCCATGACGCAAACATTCCATTGAGGCTGGTTTGGCCAAATTATGTTTCTCAGTGCTGTGTTCATCGTGTTTCACTCACGGTAACAAAGCACCTTGATTTTCTTCCACGTTCTATAAGGCCGCTGTGACATCAAGGGCTTTATCTTCGCACTTTGTTTCTTGGTTCTAAGTGCTGGATATTTGCAAGGCACAATCACCCAATGGGGAATATGGGTCCCAATTGATAACGCGGTTGTTAGCTGGAGGTGTACTCTTGGACGCTATTCTTTAATACGAATAAGAAGGGCGCTGAGTCTCGAAATTCTTGAACTTTTAAATTTACACTCCCTTATTTAAGTGAGATGATGATCGTTAATAATTCCCTGGACTGTGTGGTGTCTCAGAGACCACTATGGGGCTCTCTCGTCAGGCTTCCGCGACCACTTTCCCTCATGTTTCACGATTCACGAAGGGTGATGATAGTGCTAAGACCGTCCCTGTACGGTGTTGATTCTGACGGACGTGTTTTGGGC
>NW_023190672.1:0-736 GCF_002007445.2 Ailuropoda melanoleuca | reverse complement strand
GATCTCAGCCTATATTGCTACTGTATCTACTCTTCCCTTCTGAAGGTAGGGCCTACCTTGGTATCCATTCTAACAAGACTTATCTGCAATATGTTCTGCTTGCCAGAACACATTTCTAGTGTTTTATTCTTTCTACCTCTGGTCTGAGGCATTTTAGTCTGCTCTTGGCACTTCCTGCTTCAAGAATGCCCCTCAGATCATCTGGAAGGGGGACCTAAGCTACCACCTAAAGGAGACGTATTTTTACACAAACCAGCAGGTCCGTTTGTATTGGTCATTTTAGACCACTATCATATTAGGCATTTGGAGAAAAACGTTTTCCAGAAATAGAGCTTAGAGTAAAAATGTGATTTTGTTCACACTAAGGTCTTGAAAAGAAGGGTCATCACTGGAAATAGTGTTTTGTAAACTATGCTCAGATTCTTGATACTTTTACCCATTTTTCTCAACTACTTGAGCAGAAAGAAAAAAAAAAGTAAGCTTTGAGAAGCTTTTCTAAATCATTGTAATCATTAAAATTTAAAACTTTTACATTTATAATTTAATGTAGTTAAAATACCATGCATATTCATGCTATTTGATATTCATATTAAAAAAGGATGTAAATAAAACAATAAGAGTAATATAATGACTCATTTTCATTCTCTTCATTAAAGAACCAGAGTTCATGGTTGCTTCATATAGATTTACTTCCTGTACTAGATGTAGACTATTTCATTTTTTTAAATCTTTTTTT
>NW_023190671.1:0-4727 GCF_002007445.2 Ailuropoda melanoleuca | reverse complement strand
GAGAGAGAAAGGAATCATCTTCCCGATAGAAAAAATAATAATAATAATAGTAATAAAATCACAATGCATTACGTCTGTATGACGTCGAGGATTCTCACTGTGTTAACATATTGTGAGAAGCCTCTTGCTGGCCGTTCCAAAGCTTTGTGTCAAAGTGGGTTTTTTTGAACCGAATCGGATTGAAAAAGCCCAAGATGGCAGGTGGTCAAAAGACCTTTTTTTTTTTCTTTCTTTCTTTTTTTTTAGTTCTTGCTGAGTGACCTGCCTTTTCTGAGGTCTGGAGCCAGTCTCTAAATCCCCCAGAATCTGTTTTTACAAAGGGTAGCATTTCACAAATGTAGTCACGGACATAACCACTTGGATAACACTTCCCGTTAAACACGGTTTCTGGGAAGGCGCAGAGCCTGAGGCCTGCTCTCTTTTTGTTAAAAAATATTAGTAAGCATCAGAGAGGTGTGAAAGACAGAGTAACACCAAGCCGAGAATTTCTCTTTGATGAAGTCAGAAGAAAATGAAAGAGAAGTCAAAACAGCGGAACACGTTTCTTTCTGTGCGTGAAGGGTCACGCAGCATAGTGCAGTGGTATGGATGGGGACCCCGGGGAACCAGCCACCATGAGTCTCACTTGCTGTATATGACCTTGACCAAGGGCTTAACTCCATGCCTCAGTTATGCATCTGTGAAATGGGGATCATAACAGTACCTACTTTTAAGGATTGCTCTGACCTGGATGGAGTGAGCTGATGTCTGGAAAGCACGAGAAGTTGCAAATGATGAATGTTCTATCCATGTTTGTTACACAAATACATGAATATGGACTAAATTCACCCAAAGTATTGTGTCACGTTTTTATGAGGATGGACAGACAGACAGCAAGGTGTGAGCCCCCGGTGTCTAATCTCACTGAACGGATGGCCCCCGGTCAGTCTCTTCCACCATCTGTAAAATGGGACAGAAGGAGGGTTTGGAGGGGACACTTGGACCGGATGACCTCGGGGAGCCCCCATCTTCTAGGGTCCACCCAGCAGCCTGGGACCAGAGAGACTGGACAGGCGACACTTCCCCATTGATAGTGCACAGCAGGGCTGTTTGGGAACCAGCAGGGCTGATTTGCCCCAAGTGAGACACACAGCGGGATACCATCTGGCTTTCTAAACCCCATCCCCTCTCCAAACCCCAGTCCAGTGCTCTGCTCTCGGGAGGGTGGCATGGGCAAGGAGACTTCTTCCTTGTGGTCTGAAGCGAAACTTTTCTCAAAGACAACAGTGGTTTTGTAAAGAAAGAAACACTGTCAAAGCCGTTTTCCAGACTGGAGTTTTCTTGTATGTCCTATCAACGTGACTCTGCGTATCTTTTGAACAGCTCTGAGACCTGGAGCATCAGTCTCTCCATCCACAATATGGGGGCAAATATCATTATCCGTATTTGACATTGTTATCCTATGTCTATAACTGGGGCCATTTGTCTGCTGTAAGGACTGGGGGCAATGAGTCACCATCTCTCCCTGTGTGCCCTGTCCGTGCACAGTAGGCTTGGCTGTCACTCCATTGACCCAGTCACCCCCGGGGACTCCGTCTCAGAGCTGAGCACATCTGGAGAACTTCCGTCGAAAGGCATCCACGGGGAAGGAGAGAAACATACGCTCCTAAACCTAGAATCCTTTCCCACGTGCGGGGTGGGGGGGAGGTAGGAGGTTGACGGGGAGATGGAATGGGCATAAGTTAATAAACTTTTGTCCTTCTAAAACATGGAAGAAGATCTGGATTAGTTAAATTATTTCTGAAACATTTCACTCGCTTTTTTTTTTTTTTTTTACAATTCAATAATCTTCATTTCAAAGGTATCAGTGCCCGCATTTTGCAGATGGGCAAACAGCGGCCACAGATCCCCTAGCTGTTAGGAAAAAGCAAAGCCACACAAATCTGCAAGCCTCTGGCATGGGCATTTTCCACCTTGCCTTCCAATGGCAACAGCAAACACGCATTGTGCCAGGTAATTTTCTAAGCCGTTTGCACGTGTGCCATCTTATTTAATCTTCACGACTGCTAAGAAGTAGGTCCTTTTATTACCCTCAGCTTACATCCCTGGTAGTTGAGGTTCAGAGAGGTAGACTTAGTAGCTGAGAGACACACAGCTGGAAAGTAGGGAAGCTAGGATTCAACTTAGCAGGTTGATGCTGGGTCCCTGGGCCCTGGAGACAACATTACCAGTGAGTATTGCCGGGGACGGAAGTCTTCAGACGGTGAAGCAGTCATGCTCACATCCAGCATAGAGCCTGGCCCAGAGTCTGAGCTTGGCAAATATTTGTCAAATGAATTTTTCTTAAATGCACCAGTCTCCTGATCCTTAAAAATCTCAACTTATAAACAGATATGTCAGGGAGCAATTATTCACATTACTCAAGATGTCTTCATTTTATAAAAAGGATTTACATCAGAATCCCTTTAAATAGCAAGTCCCCCAGTGTGTTTAAAAATATAATTCAATTTATAGCTCGGGATTACACACATGCTTTCAGAAGCCCTCACTTGAGTAGAGGAAGCTGGCATGAACGTCATTCATTCATCTAGCTTTTCCACAAGCAATTATTGAGCACCTACTGTGTACCAAGCGTTCTGTAGGAAGCTGAGGATTCAGAAGTAAACATCATGACCCCAGCCCTTAAGAGGCATCGAGTCAGGTAGGGCAGGCAGAGAAATAAACAGATGAGTTTTCCAGTTGAGGGATGAATCGATGCTTGAGGAACACAAAGGAAGGAGCCCGCTCCCTTCTCTCCAGGCATGCTGGGTAGAAAGACTTCCCTGAAGAAGAGAAAAGTGAGCTGGGCCTCGTGAATAAGTACGAGTTCGCCACTTCGAAATTCCCCCAACTGAACAATTTTCTCAAAGTGAGAATATTCTAATTTGTAATCTTGTGAAAGTTGTTATATAGAGAATTAATCAAATCCATAAACAGCACCATTTCCAGGTAAGCATGCTTGCATGAGTCATACTCACGTGGATTCTCAAAACAATACGGTGAGATGAGAAAATCATGGAACTTTCATGTTATTTTATAAGTAAAGCATGCAAAATACAAGCAAGTGAAACATCCATATGACTTCTAATCCCCACCCCCAACATGCCAAGGTTTACAGTTCAACTTATATCCTTCAAGTTGTGTCTTCTGGTAAATATGTGTTGTTTGAGCATAAGAATAGCTTGTGGTTTCATGATCTGCAAGTGGCTCTTTAGAAAATATGATACAACACAAAGAGAGTATCTATCCACATCACTCAGCATGTTCCTACCGCCAATCTCTGAATGGCTCTTCGCCATGCCATTCACGCGTATATTTTATCTAACCGATCCCCAAGTATTGGACAGCTGGGTTGTTTCCAATGGTTTTTTCCTAATGTTCGTAATGCTGTGTTAAACATCCTCGTAGCCACATCTTTGTTGTGCCTATTCATGCTTATTTTCTCCCGCCACCCCACCTCCTAGTAAGTAACACCATTGAGTCAAAGAACAGGCAGAGCGTAAGCCTCTGTGGGCAGGAAACACGATCCCCATTCTACGAGAGAAAAAACAAGGAGCCTAATTCCCAATTCCTAAGCAAGGCCTCCTGCCTGTCTACCTTTCCTTCCCACAGGTCCACCTGAGCCTCCCACCATCAGAGGAAAACCAATCCCGAGCCCCCCAGAATCCTCGGGGTAGGGGAAAGGAAGGATTGGGTAGAGAGACGGGAGGTGAGAATTGATGCAGAGTGATTTCTTTTTCCCCCTTCCATTCTGATCCTGTTTATGGGCCCGGAAAGGCAAACAGAGTGAGCGTGTCCAAACTGAGGCAAGCCCATGCAAGGTCTTGCTCCCCACCCTTGCCTGAGGGTCTCCTGGCAATTAGAGGGGTGTTGCCAGAGCCTCCCTTGTCAGACACAAAGGCTGGTCTGCTCATTGGGTTTCCACTGACTGACGGAAGTGCCTGGAGGGGGGCAGCTGACAGACAGAGGGTTCCGTCCCAAACAGCACCTGAGACCTTGCAGGGGGTGGGGGCGTGCTCCTGCCCTGGTCTTGGGCTTTCCCATCTGTGCAGCAAGGAATCTGGAGTGAGCACGGTGTATAGTGGCCAGGAAGGCTGGGGGTGCAGCTTTCCCAGCTGGGAGATCTTAGGAAGGTACTTAACCTCTCTGAACCTCCTTTAAGTCAACAGATCCAGAAGGAATCGCCTGGGGCCGGGACTGCAGAAGCTATCGACAGAGCCGGCCACCACTCCCCGGGAGCACACGTCCCGGTTGAGGGAGACGGACAACAAACAGACATTGCTAGACAAGTGGCCAGGCAAGGTCATTGCCAACAGTGATCAGTGCTCAGGAAAACGGAAACCCTGCCAAGAGGATGGAAAATATGAGGGGTGGGCGCAGCTTTAGGTGAGGGTCCGTCTGAGGCCATCACGTTGGAGAGGAAGGCATGACAAATGACAGGGTACCAGGAGGGGACGGAGAGTTGACGTTCTCCATCCTGGGGACACACTAGAATCAACCGGAGAGCTTAGAAATTCTCGTGCTCAGGCCCCGCACCAGGGGCTCTGGAGTAATCCCCCTGGGGCAGGGTCTGGGGATCTGCAGCATTGCCTAAAGCTCTCCAGAAAGTTCTAACAGGCACCCAGGGTTAAGAATTAGTGATTTCAGGGGCGCCTGGGTGGCACAGCGGTTAAGCGTCTGCCTTCGGCTCAGGGCGTGATCCTGGCGTT
>NW_023190670.1:0-759 GCF_002007445.2 Ailuropoda melanoleuca | reverse complement strand
TGGAACAGATCCTCTCTCATGGACCTTGGAAGGAACCAGCTCTGTGAACACCTTGATCTTGAATTTCCTGCCGGAAGAATGAATGCCTGAGAATCAGTGTGTGCTATTTAAGCCACCCAGCTTAGGCTCCTCTGTATGGCAACCCTAGAAAATGAACACAGAAACCCAAGTAAGTAGATGGCTCCCCACAGAAACACAGTTCCATGAAACCGGTTAGCAAGGATGCCAAGCAACGCAGAACACTAGCTTCATCCTGAGGACAAGCTGACCAGCTGTTGCAACAGGAATTCCCAGAATCTGGAGGTCTATCAAGGAGGGAATGGCCCAGAGTACAAGAGCGTGGTCTCCGCTAAAAACCGAGTCATGCCAACAACTCCTTGAGTTTCCAATCCATGGCAAATCTCTAGGTGTTGGAGGTTGCCCCAGGTAATGAACACCGGGAGCTTGTGGGCAAGCGAACCCACACACTTGCCCATCATGAAGGAAAAGCATAGTTGGTGTGNCATAGTTGGTGTGCTCCGTATCCGTCAGAGTTGCAGAGAAGCCTCCAACAACCAGCAGTATGGCTCATCTTGAAACGCTGTGCTTCTCCATGACGAGTTCTCCAATTCCACCTGCCTGTAAGAGCTGGTTCTGCATATACCATCCAATTGTTGGGTGATCATAATATCTGACAATTTAATTGAGCGCTTTCAACACATGGAAGCTACTGTACGAGCTAGCTGTATTATCTCATTTAACTCCCATGAATGCTTTGAT
>NW_023190669.1:238-1063 GCF_002007445.2 Ailuropoda melanoleuca | reverse complement strand
TTTAGGGTTTCAGGTCTCACATTTAGGTCTTTAATCCACTTTGAGTTTATTTTTGTGTATAGTATAAGAAAGTGGTCCAGTTTCATTCTTTTGCATGTAGCTGACTAGTTTTCTCAACACCATTTGTTGAAAAGACTGTCTTTTTCCCATTGGATATTCTTCCCTGCTTTGTAAAGGATGAATTGACCACATAATTATGGGCTCATTTCTGGGTTTTCTATTCTGCCCTATTGATGTATGTGTCTTTTCTTTTTTTGTGTGTGTCAGTACCATACTATTTTGATTCCTGCAGCTTTGTAATATTACTTGAAGTCTAGAACTGTGATACTTCCAGGTTTCCTTTTCTTTTTCAAAATTGCTTTGGCAATATGGGATCTTTTGTGGTTCCATGTAAATTTTAGGATTTTTGTTTAATTCTGTGAAAACTGCTGTTGATATTTTGATAGGGATTACATTAAATCTGTATACCGCTTTGGGGAGTATAGCTATTTTAACAATGTGTTCTTCCAACCATGAACATGGAATGTCTTTCCATTTCTTTGTGTCATCTTCAATTACTTTCACCAATGTTATATAGTTTTTCGAGTATAGGTCTTTCACCTCTTTGGTTAGGTTTAGCCCTAGGGATGTTATTATTTTTCTTATAATTATAAATGGGATTGTTTTCTCAATTTCTGCCGCTTCATTATTAGTGTAGAGAAATGCAGCAGATTTCAAGGGGCGCCTGGGTGGCACAGCGGTTGGGCGTCTGCCTTCGGCTCAGGGCGTGATCCCAGCGCTATGGGATCGAGCCCCACATCAGGCTCCTCCGCTATGAGCCTGCTT
>NW_023190669.1:0-185 GCF_002007445.2 Ailuropoda melanoleuca | reverse complement strand
CCCTCTCTCTCTGGCTGTCTCTATCTCTGTCAAATAAATAAATAAAATCTTAAAAAAAAAAAAAAAGAAATGCAGCAGATTTCTGCACATTGATTTTGCATCCTGTGGCTTTATTGAATTTGTTTATCAGTTCAGGTGGTTTTTTGGTGTGGAGTCTTCAGGGTTTTCTACATAGAGTGTCATGT
>NW_023190668.1:0-663 GCF_002007445.2 Ailuropoda melanoleuca | reverse complement strand
TGAGATCATGACCTGAGCCGAAATCAAGAGTTGGACGCTTAACCAACTAAGCCACCCAGGCACCCCAAATACGGTTTTTTTAAATATAGTTTTTTTTTTTTAACTTAAAGAAGAGTTGAAGAATATTAAGTGAACTCCAGTGTATTCTTTGCTTAGGTTCACTAATCAGTGTTTTTTTAATCTGGAATAGTTCCTCAGGCTTTCTTTTTCTTGACGTTGACATTTTTTGAGAGCACAGCCTCAGTGTTGGTATTTCTTGATGATTCCTCATTATAATTAGGGTAATGCAGTTTTGACATGTTCTTTGTATGTACACATTTGAACTCTAAAAAAGGCTAGGGATTCGGATTTATTTAGATATAATTCATGTTTCCTCAAACTAGAAAAAATATTGGGGACATAATTGACATGGGGTTATCTTTTCTTAAACGAGTTTTGAAAGCTCTCACCNGAGGAGCCTGATGTGGGGCTCGATCCCATAACGCCAGGATCACGCCCTGAGCCGAAGGCAGACGCTTAACCGCTGTGCCACCCAGGCGCCCCTTAAACGAGTTTTGAAAGCTCTCACCAACCTCAGTGATTCATATCTTCATTTTTTTTTTTAAAGACAGATGCACATTATTCTATATTGTCACTTCTTCTGTGTCTATCTGATTCTCCTTC
>NW_023190667.1:0-721 GCF_002007445.2 Ailuropoda melanoleuca | reverse complement strand
TGTACCAGTTGATTTATTCACTCACCAACTGAAGGACATTTTGATTCCTTCCTTAACAATTATGAATAAAGCCGCTATAAACATCTGTGTGCAGGTTTTTGTGTAGATATGTCTTCAGCTCCTTTGGGTAAATACCAAGCAGTGTGATTGTGGGATCATATAGTAAGAGTATGTTTAGTTTAGTAAGGAAGTTTTAAACTGCTTTCCAAAGTGGCGGTAGCCATTTTGCATGCCCATCAGCAATGAATGAGTTCCTATTACTCTATGTCCTTGAAAGNTGTCCTTGAAAGCATCTGATGTTGTCAGTGTTTTGGATTTTGGTCGTTGTGATATGTGTACAGTGATATTTCATTGTTTTAATTTGCAAGTCCCTGATGACATATGATGTACAGCATCTTTGTCATCTGTATATCTTCTTTGGTGAGGAATGTGTTCAGATCTTCTAAATCAGGTTTTTCATTTTTTTACTGTTGAGTTTTAAAAGTTCTTTGCGTGTTTTGGATAACAAAGTCCTTTATCAAGCATATCTTTTGCAAATATCTTTGCCCAGTCTGTGGCTTGTCTTCTCAAATCTTGACAGATTTTTTAATGTAAGGATTTTACATTTAAGTATGTACGTGTACAATCAACAAAAGTTAAGAAAATTAAGACAACTGTATTTATTTATTGTCATGAAAATATTTAATCGGATATGTTGTCAATCTCTTCTATTTTTAATAAT
>NW_023190666.1:0-1133 GCF_002007445.2 Ailuropoda melanoleuca | reverse complement strand
ACATGCACAGCCTCTCCCACTATCAACATCCCACACCGGAGTGGTACTTTTGTCACAATGGATGAACCTACGTTGACACATCAATATCACCACAGTTTGCATTAAGGTTCACTTTTTGTGTTACACATTCTATGGGGTTTGGACAAATGTATAATGACATGTATACACCGTTGTAGTATCATTCAGAATAGTTTCACTGCCTCTTGACCCCTCTCTCCACATACATCCCTGATAACCACAGATCTGTTTACCATCCCCATTGCTTTGTTTTTTTCCAAAATGTCATATAGTTGGAATCATATGGTATGTAGTCTTTTAAAATTGGCTTCTTTCACTTAGTGATACACATTTCAGTCTGCTTCATGTCTTTTAATGGTTTGGTAACTTACTTCTCTTTAATGCCATATAACATTCCATTGTCTAGTTGTACCAGTTGATTTATTCACTCACCAACTGAAGGACATTTTGATTCCTTCCTTAACAATTATGAATAAAGTGGCTATAAACATCTGTGTGCAGGCTTTTGTATAGATATGTCTTCAGTTCCTTTGGGTCAATACCAAGCAGTGTGATTGTGAGATCATATAGTAAGAGTATGTTTAGTTTAGTAAGGAAGTTTTAAACTGCTTTCCAAAGTGGCGGTGGCCATTTTGCATGCCCATCAGCAATGAATGAGTTCCTATTACTCTATGTCCTTGAAAGCATCTGATGTTGTCAGTGTTTTGGATTTTGGTCGTTGTGATATGTGTACAGTGATATTTCATTGTTTTAATTTGCAAGTCCCTGATGACATATGATGTACAGCATCTTTGTCATCTGTATATCTTCTTTGGTGAGGAATGTGTTCAGATCTTCTAAATCAGGTTTTTCATTTTTTTACTGTTGAGTTTTAAAAGTTCTTTGCGTGTTTTGGATAACAAAGTCCTTTATCAAGCATATCTTTTGCAAATATCTTTGCCCAGTCTGTGGCTTGTCTTCTCAAATCTTGACAGATTTTTTAATGTAAGGATTTTACATTTGAGTATGTACGTGTACAATCAACAAAAGTTAAGAAAATTAAGGCAACTGTATTTATTTATTGTCATGAAAATATTTAATCGGATATGTTGTCAATCTCTTCTATTTTTAATAAT
>NW_023190665.1:318-506 GCF_002007445.2 Ailuropoda melanoleuca | reverse complement strand
CTTTCCCTCCTGTTTCCCTTTTCACGAAGGATGATGATAGTGCTAAGACGGTCCCTGTAGAGTGTCTTTTGAACGGGCATGTTTTCGGCCTTTTCGTTCCATTGCCACCACCATTTTTGATAGGATTTACCCAGGAAGCAAACATTTCGTTAGGAGCGGGTTTTGGCCTAATTATGTTTCTCAGTGCT
>NW_023190665.1:0-262 GCF_002007445.2 Ailuropoda melanoleuca | reverse complement strand
TTGATTATTGTTCCAACTTCCATAAGGACGAAGTGACTTCAAGGGCTTTATCTTGACACTATGTTTCTTCGTTCTAAGTGCTGGCTCCTTCCCAGGCCGATACACCCAATGTGGAATTTGGGTCCCGAAAGTCTGATGTTAGCTGGAGGTGTTTTCCTGGATGCTCTGCTTTATTACCAATAAGAAGGGTCCTGAGTCCTCGAAATTACTGAAACTTTTCTTTCATGCACTCATACTCATGAGACTTGATGTTCTTTGATAT
>NW_023190664.1:0-1305 GCF_002007445.2 Ailuropoda melanoleuca | reverse complement strand
AACTGAGCCGAAGGCAGATGCCTAACGACTGAGCCACCCAGGTGCCCCAAGACTTTGAATGAGTTTTAACAGAGTTTTGGCCAGAGTGGTTTTTGAAGTCCTAAAACATATGAGAACATTCAAGAACTAGTTTTTTTAAAGTATATATATTGCTAAAGCAATATATTTCTGATTCATACTTGGCAAAACTGGAATAAGAAACATAGGTATTCCCCCAACATAACATGAAATCCTAAGAACACTTAGAACTCAATTTCGATTCAACCTAAGACTTTCATATAGGTGTTGGAAAAAAAGAATAAATTATATGCCAGCAGTTTCGAGACATAACTAGTACAGTCGAATTCTTCACTTCCATTTCTCTCACATATTCTACACACCTTATTCTTGGATCAGTAATTTTCATACAAAGAGAAGAGTACTTGAAAGTTATATAATAATTTGTGTAAAGACCTCTGAGAATATTCTTCTATGATTTAAGCACCTAATATATTATTCATTGGAGAAATATTAACCCTTTGGGATTTATTAAAAGCTCCACAAAAGCATTTTAAAACTCATAATTAAAGCTTTCATCATCAGAATTTAAAGAGATAATTTTAGGGATGCCTGGGTGGCTCAGTCGGTTAAGCATCTGCCTTCGGCTCAGGTCATGATCCCGTGGTCCTGGGATCAAGTCCTGCAGCAGGCTCCTTGCTCAGCGGGTTGCCTGCTTCTCCCTCTGCCTGCTGCTTCCCCTGCTTGTGCTCTCTCTCTCAAATATTTTTTTTTTAAAAAAAAAGAATATTTTAGCAATTCCCTGAGGCAGAGGGGTTCTCAAACTGAGACCTGGACCAAATTTTTGNGGCTCAGTCGGTTAAGCATCTGCCTTCGGCTCAGGTCATGATCCCGTGGTCCTGGGATCAAGTCCTGCAGCAGGCTCCTTGCTCAGCGGGTTGCCTGCTTCTCCCTCTGCCTGCTGCTATAGTGATGTCTTCTTAGTGGGGACAAAAACAAGGTTGCCGTGTTAGGGTCAGTCAGGGACACAAAAAGCTGAAATAAAGACAAAGGAAATAGACCGAGAGGAAGGCAGACCTTCCAAGACAATAAATGGCACCTTGTCACCAGTCACCTATGTGAAACTTATATTTCACTACTTACAGAATCTAAATATAGGTTGACTTTTCCATGATCATGTTCCACTTTCCTCACGGTCTCGCTCAGAGGAATTGCGTCCGGAGGCACGGTAAAACCACTAAGGAGGTTCACTTCCATGAGGGCCATGCCACTTCTAGCTGGGCCCACAAACCTACAGCAGAGAGGACG
>NW_023190663.1:0-558 GCF_002007445.2 Ailuropoda melanoleuca | reverse complement strand
AATTACAGGGCCTATGCTTTATTCTCTGTGATTTTTATTCAGAAATGGCATATGAACGTGATTTACCTGCTTTTTTTCTATTTGCCATGCTTTCCTGTTTCAGGTCGTATTACAGGTGTGAGCATGTGTACACATGATANCATGTGTACACATGATGTGTGTGTTTAGGCACAGGTATGTGATACTTCTATGTGTATGCGTGTACAATCTTTTCCTGTTCATATTAGAGTCATTGCCTGTAATTTTGGTTTCCTTTTAGGTAACCAAAGCCTTTGGTTACATACATGCAAAATATACTATTAGCAACAAAAAAGAGATTATTAGGTCATTCATTTGCTACATGTTGCAAAAAGACCAATATATCATACAACACCAAGAATCTAGTATGCTCACCTCAAGACTTAACTAGAAAACAAAATAAGAAAAACACTTTCAAGTCTTTTTTAAAAAAATCCAGCCATGTTTGTTTAAAAAATCAAACAAAAACTTTCTTCATTGGAGGAAATTTTTAAACCAATACTGATATTGTCAAAATCATGTAGCAATCTGAGTATATAT
>NW_023190662.1:0-1180 GCF_002007445.2 Ailuropoda melanoleuca | reverse complement strand
TTAGCCATCAGGGAAATTCAAATCAAAACCACACTGAGATACCACCTTATGCTAGTTAGAATGGCAAAAATGGACAAGGCAAGAAACAACAATTGCTGGAGAGGCTGTGGAGAAAGGGAATCCCTCCTACATTTTTGGTGGGAATGCAAGTTGGTACAGCCACCCTGGAAAACAGTGTGGAGTTCCCTTAAAAAGTTAAAAATTGAGCTACCCTATGATCCAGCCATTGCACTACTGGGTGTTTACCCCAAAGATACAGACGTAGTAAAGAGAAGGGCCATATGCACCCCAATGTTCATAGCTGCATTGTCCACAATAGCCAAATCATGGAAGGAGCCGAGATGCCCTTCAACAGATGACTGGATTAAGAAGCTGTGGTCCATATATACAATGGAATATTACTCAGCTATCAGAAAGAACGAATTCTCAACATTTGCTGCAACATGGACGGCACTGGAGGAGATAATGCTAAGTGAAATAAGTCAAGCAGAGAAAGACAATTATCATATGATTTCTCTCATCTATGGAACATAAGAACTAGGATGATCGGTAGGGGAAGAAAGGGATAAAGAAAAGGGGGGTAATCAGAAGGGGGAATGAAGCATGAGAGACTATGGACTCTGAGAAACAAACTGAGGGCTTCAGAGGGGAGGAGGGTCGGGGAATGGGATAGGCTGGTGATGGGTAGTAAGGAGGGCACATGTTGCATGGTCCACTGGGTGTTATACGCAACTAATGAATCATCGAACTTTACATCAAAAACCAGGGATGTACTGTATGGTGACTAACATAATATAATTAAAAATTTTTTTAAAAAAAGAAGTATAAGGCAAACTTAATGTATTACCAAGCCACACCCTCAATAAATTGGCATAGACAGTAGTTTAAAACACACTAGCTCTGTTTGTTGTGGGGTATATAAATTGTAGTTGGAGAGAGCAAGATATTGTGAAGTGAGTTTATACTCATTATGAGTTAATAACACTGAGATTGATTTTTTTTGAAAATTAATAAAATATAATGATAGCTTTGTCCTAAAACTTTGAATATAAAATATCTTTTATGCTCTTCAACAAATTTAGGCTAATAAAATGTGTGCATAAATATTGTAAAAAATAAAAAAATAAAAAAAAAACACAAAACCAAGAGTCAATGTTTCTTTTTAGTGTTTGGTTATAAC
>NW_023190661.1:0-581 GCF_002007445.2 Ailuropoda melanoleuca | reverse complement strand
CCAAGGTCTATATACAAAGTGTGATTTATAACTATGCCATATGAAACACCCCATTTTTGTCTTTTTGTGTTTCAGGTTTCTCTTGTACAATTTCTTATTGAAAATTGCCTCAGAATATTTGGAGAAGACATCACTTCTGNTCACTTCCCTCTTGGGAGAGAACTCAATGAGTTGTGATAACAGTGAGAAGGCTGCAGGTACCGTGAATAATTTAATTGCCTTTAGTGAGAAGCAGACAGCAAGGTTGCCAGGGGTCATGGGAGATGCTTAGACAGCGCTGTTCTGGAGCCCAGGGCATCCCCAGGGCGATGACTTCCATCTGCTCCTTCTTCCGAAGGCTGGCTCACAGGTCAAGGGAGGTTTCACACTGTTGTGAGATCGAAGAAAGGATGAGATGAGGTCTCTGACTTCAAGAAGTTTCTAGCATAGATCATAACAGCAGTAGGAGTCATCATGGTACGATACGGTGTTTGGGAATTTTTTCCAACAAAATTTTAAATGGTTCCTATATATATATATTATATATTAACTATATATAAAATATATAATTATGTATTTATAATATATAAATATATAAACAT
>NW_023190660.1:736-1659 GCF_002007445.2 Ailuropoda melanoleuca | reverse complement strand
GATAGTGCTAAGACTGGCTCTGCACGGTGTTGTTTCTGACGGACTCGCCTTTGGCCTTTTCGTTCCATTGAGACGGCAGCTGTGATAGGATACGTCCCAGGACGATACAAGCAGTGTGGAATCAGGGTCCCCAGGGAAAAGGCTGATGTTCGCTGGAGGTGTTTTCCTGGACGCTCTGCTTGATTACCTAGAAGAAGGGCGCTGAGTCCTCGAAAATCCTGAACTTTTCACTCATGCTCCCTTACTCATGAGAGATCATGTTCGTTGATATTTCCCTGAACTGTGTGACGTCTCAGAGACCGCTAGTGGGCACGCTCGTTAGGCTTCCGCGACCACTTTCCCTCATGGATCCCTAGTCACGAAGGCTGATGATAGTGCTAAGACTGGCTCTGCACGGTGTTGTTTCTGACGGACTCGCCTTTGGCCTTTTCGTTCCATTGCCAAGGCAGGTGTGATAGGATACGTCCCAGGCCCATACAAGCAGTGTGGACTCAGGGTCCCCATGGAAAAGGCTGATGTTCGCTGGAGGTGTTTTCCTGGACGCTCTGCTTGATTGCCAAGAAGAAGGGCGCTGAGTCCTCGAAAATCCTGAACTTTTTCACTCATGCTCCCTTACTCATGAGAGATCATGTTCGTTGATATTTCCCTGAACTGTGTGGTGTCTCAGAGACCGCTAGTGGGCACGCTCGTCAGGCTTCCGCGACCACTTTCCCTCATGGATCCCTAGTCACGAAGGCTGATGATAGTGCTACGACTGGCTCTGCACGGTGTTGTTTCTGACGGACTCGCCTTTGGCCTTTTCGTTCCATTGCCACGGCAGGTGTGATAGGATATGTCCCAGGCCCATACAAGCTGTGTGGAATCAGGGTCCCAAAGGAAAATGCTGATGTTCCCTGGAGGTGTTTTCCTGGACGCTCTGCTTG
>NW_023190660.1:337-585 GCF_002007445.2 Ailuropoda melanoleuca | reverse complement strand
CGACCACTTTCTCTCATGGATCCCTAGTCACGAAGGCTGATGATAGTGCTAAGACTGGCTCTGCACGGTGTTGTTTCTGGCGGACTCGCCTTTGGCCTTTTCATTCCATTGCCACAGCAGGTGTGAGAGGATACTTCCCAGGCCCATACAAGCATTGTGTAACCAGGGTCCCCAGAGAAAATGCTAATGTTCGCTGGAGGTGTTTTCCTGGACGCTCTGCTTTATTACCAATGAGAAGGGCGCTGAGT
>NW_023190660.1:0-219 GCF_002007445.2 Ailuropoda melanoleuca | reverse complement strand
TCGTCAGGGTTCCACGACCACTTTCCCTCATGGATCCCCAGTCACGAAGGCTGATGATAGTGCAAAGACTGGCTCTGCACGGTGTTGTTTCTGACCGACTCGCCTTTGGCCTTTTCGTTCCATTGCCACAGCAGGTGTGATAGGAAATTTCCCAGGCCCATACAAGCAGTGTGGAATCAGGGTCCAAAGGGGAAAGGCTGATGTTCGCTGGAGGTGTTT
>NW_023190659.1:0-2288 GCF_002007445.2 Ailuropoda melanoleuca | reverse complement strand
CAAAAGATTTGCGTAGCAAGCAGGCTCTGGGCAGCTAGCGCCCTTTGAGGGAACACATTCGTATGATATTCGTGCCTTTCTCCAGAAATACCATGCTGACGAGTGACCTTTGCTAACACAACAGCAGTCACATAAACGCTGATCCTTCACCGAGCTGGTGAGCGACTGAAGACACTCTTGTGTTTCTTGGTGTTGTTCCCCAAACACTGCCTCATGCTCCTTGTCGTCTCCTTCTCAGCCTGGAGCAGAGCTGAGTTCGCATCAGCCATTTCACGGGGCAGCAGGCTCGACGACACTAGCTTCCTACTGCGAGGTACGCACCATGCCAAGGGGAGGCTGGACTGTGGTCTGCGGGCCATGCATTTTTGGCAGAGGACTTATTCTAGGTTCTTTTGTTTGTTTGTTTGCCTTGATTTGGGGGTGAGGAAGAAGCAAAAACAGTACCTTTGGTGATTCTGAAGGTCAAACTAGAATGTGAGCACGTCCTGCGGGCATTCTCTCAGCCCCGGTGGACATTCTGGAGTTTGCTGGGTGAGCAGAGGGTGGGCTTCGCCTTTTATTTTCTCTTCTTGTCATTCTTTGTTGCATTATTCATTTTCTTCAATGCTTGTTCATGCAGTCATTGTACATTTAATGAGCACCTACTGTTTGCCAACCAGGCCCCAGCCTGGCATTTCAAGAAACCGAAGAGGTATAAGAACCGCCCTCAACAAATTCCACGTCACCAGCAACGCTTAGGCTCTTTTGGGTTCAAATGTCTTGCAACTCTTTTCTTTCTTTGGTTTTATTTTGAATCACAAAAGTAACATGCGCATTCACGAACCGTTAAGATGACACTGACATATATAAAGTAAAAAGTGGACATTCCCAGGTTCCCTCTTCCAACACGACCTACACAATCCGTCTGCTCCTGCAGACGTGGTTTAATATGTATGGAAATCATCCTACAGGTTCATATGGTTTCTTTTCACAAAATTGGACCAGACTCTAGGCACCACAACTACTGTGCATCCTCACTTACCCGTTATGACACCTGACCCTAAGGAATAGGCTGCTATCATAGGCGGTGTGTATCCTGTGGACATCTTTCCGTGCCAGCACATCGAGATCTTATCTGCCTCCCTACCGACAGCGGTTCATTTGTGGATATATAGCAGAATCTTTACTTTTCCCATGTTGGCCCCCTAGTACAAGGATCCGCACACTTGTTCTATAAAGAGACAGGTAGTAAATATTTGTAGCTTCGCAGGCTGTTCGGTCTCCATTACAACTACACAGCTGTGTCGTGGTCTGAAAACAGTCACAGACAGTATGTAAACCAAGGGGCATGGCTGTGTCTCAATAAAACTTTATTTATAAAACTTGAGTTACAAATTATAGAAATTACAAATTTCTGTAATTATGAGAAACACACGACCATGTGTAGTTTTCCACGGATGGTTCACGTAAAGGTAGCAGCACTGTAGACCAGCTTTCGCCTTTGGGCCATAGTGTGCCAACCTTTTAGTTTTCCACATTTTTCTCCATATTCATGTGTTCCTAAATAGATGGATTTTGGTTTGGTTTGAACTGGTTTTTGGGTTAGTTTGGGTTTTTTGTTTTTTTGTTTTGTTTTTTGGTAGGTGGGAGGGCTTGGAGGGGGAAAAGAATCACTGTTGTTTTTTTTTTTTTAAAGATAACATATTACCCATGCTCAGCGTCTTTTTTCCCCTCTTTAAGTGACGTTCATGGAACGGGCTTCAGGACTACTGATATAACTCTTATTTATCGTTTCCAGTGGCCACACAAAATTCCATTGTATGGAGAGATTATCAGTATTGGTTAACGTAATGCTAGCTGCTATAACAAGTAAATCCTGTCGTCTCAGGGCTTCATACAATGGCAGCTGATTTCTCACTCACATGAAGACCAGTAACCTGATGTGGTCCACCAGGGACATGGGCTCCTTCTGTTGTGTAGCTCTCTGTCCTCTAGGGCCTCAGGGGTGAGTCAGGTCAGCAGGCAGATGAGAAAAGAGAGAATGCTCAAACATTAGAGACTTTACAGGCCAGGCCTGTACATTGTGAATATTCCTTCTGCTCATGGTCTGTTGGCCAGAACTCTGTTATTGGCCAGCCGTAACTTTGAGACAGTCTGGGAAGTAGTCTAGATGTATGTTCAGAAGGAAGAAAAGCCTGGTCTCAGAGCACAGAAGCATCTCTGTCTCAAGAATTCCATGACTTATGGACGGAGCGCACAACAGATGCTACCGCGGTTATTGCAAACAAGACTTGTTGTTCCTCTCTGAC
>NW_023190658.1:0-1222 GCF_002007445.2 Ailuropoda melanoleuca | reverse complement strand
GGGATCCCTCATGCTGCTCTTTTATTTTTTTTTAATATTTTATTTATTTATTAGAGAGAAAGAGAGAAAGGACAAGCAGGGGGAGCGGCAGGCAGAGGGAGAAGGAGACTCCTCACTGAGCAAGGAGCGCTATGCGGGGCTTGATTGCAGGGTCCTGGAATCATGACCCAAGCTCAAGGCAGATGTTTAACTGACTGAGCCACCCAGGGGCCCCTCATGCTGCCCTTTTGTAGGCATGTCTACTTCCCTCCTACTGCCTGCCTCTACCTTATCCTCTGGAAACTACTCAAATAATTTTATAATTTCGAGAATGTTATATAAGTGGNAGAATGTTATATAAGTGGAATCATACAGTAAATAACTTTGGGGGATTGTTCTTTTCACCCAGCACAATTCTCTGGAGATATATCTAGGTTGTTGCGTGTATCAATAATTCATTCTCTTTTATTGCTGAGGAGTATTCCATAGTATGGATGTACTAATCTGTTAAATCATTTATTTATTAGAGAACCNGAGTATTCCATAGTATGGATGTACTAATCTGTGAAATCATTTACTTATTAGACAACATTTGGGTTTCTGGTTTTTGGTTATTACAAATAAAGTTGCAAAAATAAGTAAATAAATAAAGTTGCTATAAACATTCATGTATGTGTTTCTTTTTTTAAGATTTAATTATTTATTTGAGACAGTAAGAGAGAACACAAGTACGAGCAGGAGGGGCAAAGAAAGAGGGAGAGAGAGAATCCCGAGCAGACTCCATGCTCACGACCTGAGATCACGACCCAAGGGGAAACCAAGAGCTGGATACTCAACCAACGGTACCATCCAGGAGCCCCTACGTATATATTTTTATATGAACGTTAAGTCTTTGTTTCTCTGTAATTAATGCCAGGAGTTATATTATTACTTTCAATCTCTATGTCAACATTCTTTGTAAGGATTCTTATTCCTACTCTACAAATGGGGAAACAGAAGAGAGGGGTTGAGAAACTTGACCAAAGTCACAGGGATAGAAAGGCAGAGTCAGGATTTGAATACAGATGATGACTTCTCTTCACAATCCCTCAGAATCCTGCTGAACAAGTCCTAAGAAAGACGTTTAAAGTTCAGTTTTATGACATGGTGGCTAACATATCTGAGCACAAGCTATATATAAATATGGGATATTATCATTATTTAACATGACTTCTGTGAGTCTGCAACTGTGAATAAAATACTA
>NW_023190657.1:0-1169 GCF_002007445.2 Ailuropoda melanoleuca | reverse complement strand
CCCCCCCCCCCCCGCCCGTAAACCGCTTACATTCTTGGGATAAATGGTGCTTGGTTATCTGGTATTTATTGCTCATTCAATATACTGATGAATTTGATTTAATATTTAAACCTTTGTACATGGACCTTAATACAAATACAACTTTCCTATACTCTTGTCTGGAATTGTTACAGAAATAATGGTTAACTCCTCTTATTCTGAGACTGTTAGTGTATGTTGGAAATGATCTATTCATAATCAGAACATGCCTGTAAGCCGTCTGGGGCCAGTGTATTTTATGGGGAATGGATCTTTGTAGACTCCTTTGGTATTAGTTTAACACTTTATCCCTATTTTCCTGCTTCTGAAAATTCCTATTCCTGGAAATTAACTCTTCTGGGTTCATTTTGTTAGTATAAGCTTGTAGTCTCTGTAGTTTTTTCATTCCTACGGTTTGACTTTTTTTCTCTGCTGCTCTTGGTCTTTTCCAGTAGCCTTTGCTTTTAATACCTGAATTCACTAGTTTTACATTTTTAATTTTATCTTCATTACTAGTTTTATGCCATACTTAAACTGCTTTTAATTCAAAAACTTGAATTTTTTTTTTTTTTAAAAAATGTTTGTCGGAGAACATGTGTGCCAGCACAGGCAGAGGGAGAAGCAGGCTCGCCACTGAGCAGGGAGCCCAGACATCCTCAAATGCCATTTTAAATAAATGTATTCATAACGATCCTGTGTATATACATCTTAAGTGTTTGTGACTCTATCTCATTCTAAGCTTGCTTTGATTTTTAAAGTGCTATTTTGGGGAGCAATGGAAGGTATCCTCGGATTTCCAATTGTATTAATCAGTGAATAGGACACATGTCAGCTTTCTGGAATTGGCTGAAATTGTAGCTGATACATGGTCAAATAGGTCTGTTCCTATGAACAGTTACTTTCTTGGTTGTGGATGAGTATAAGCATGTTTATATGCACGCCTGTAAATCGTAGATCAAGTGTCTTCAGAAAAACTGTATTCTATACTTCAGGTTGCTGAGACTAGATTTTAAATGTTACCACGAAAATGACTTAGGATGGAGGTGTGAGCTGATGCTGCCAGAGTAATCACATTGTAATGTGTGTCAAATCAACATGTTCACCTTAAACAGGTCCATCAGCTCTCAATTTAAAAATTAAAAAGGTGGGGG
>NW_023190656.1:2965-5219 GCF_002007445.2 Ailuropoda melanoleuca | reverse complement strand
CTCCATGTCCAGCATGGAGCCCAGTGTGGAGTCTGAACTCAGCCTGAGACCTGAGCTAAGATCAGGAGTCAGACACTTAACTATCTTGAGCCAGCCAGGTGCCCCCAAGAACATTTTTTTAAAATTCCACCTTCATACAAATGTTATTGAAGAAACCAGACTGAGAAGAAATACAACGGGTATTAGAAAGATAAGTGGATCCTAAGTACCCAAGTTATGCGTATTTTTTTAAATAGCCTGGACCCAAGGGTCTTTATGTATGATTTTGAAAAGCTAACTGTTTGGAAAGCTGTAATAACTTCAACTACAGCATAAAGGAAGGTACCAGGTGGCATGATTTCCTTGCCATTATGTTATTTTTACTGTATAGATCCAAATTTTTGGAATCAGATGTTTTATGGGAAATCATTACAATTCTGAAAATGTGACTGAACTTTTCCTAAATATATCAGAACTGGAACAGCTTGTGAGCATACATAATTGAAAACAAAGTATATGAGGCAGGAGATGTCTACAAATATCAACAGAAATTTAACAGAACTGTGTCAAAATTTGTGTTTTGTATATTACACTCAGAAAAACGCTCCCCTGCATGTATCCACCATTTATGTAGTTGATGGCAATGAGCCCATTCACAGGTGGGCAAAATTATTTGATGAGGTCTATGGGGCTTGAGACTGATGGGGCTGCCATGGACGGCCATGCGGGTTGTGTACTGAACAAGTGCAGGGGACCTCTTTGACATAAGGAATGATGTAAAAGGCACTTCTGGAGCTGCACAATGCACAGACTGCACAGCTGCAGAGTTCATGAATCATGCTGAGGGAAAGCAGAATCCACCCAAGTGCCCCCAGAAGAGCACAACCAAGAAGGAAGCAAACTTGAGCTCTTAGTGAAAAAAAAAAAAAAAAAAACCTAAATTTTTGTGCACCACTGGTGGGAATGTAAATTTGTGCAGCCACTATAGAAAACAGTATTGAGTTTCCATAAAAAATTAAAAATAGGACTATCATATGATCCAGCATCCTATTTCTGGGTATATATCTGAGGAAAACAAAAACACTGACTGTAAAAAGTATATGCACCCTATGCTCGCTGCAGCATCATTCATCATGCTAAGACATGGAAACAGCCTCAGTACCCCCGATGGATGAATGGATAAGGAAATTGTACATATACAAACATGTATATATATCCACACCCAATGGGATATTACTCAGTTATGAAAAAGAATAAAATCTTGCTCTTTGCAACAACATGAACAAGGCTCGAGGCATTATGCTGTGTGAAATAAGTCAGAGAAAGACAAATACCATTTGATCTCACCTGTGTGTAGAATCTTACCAAAAACAAAACAACACCAAGCTCGTAGATACAGAGAACAGATCGATGATTGCCAGAGGTGGGGGTCGGGGAGGGGGATGAAATGAGTGAAGGAAGTCAAATGACACAAACTTCCAATTATTAAAAAAAAAAGAAGACTCCTTAGCAATCAGAACCACTTTCAATTCATTCATTCACTCATTCACTTGTTCATTCAGCTCTTAAATGTGTGTGTGCGTGTGTGCGCGCGCACGCACACACCCAGGGATGCAGGTAGATTCTTGCATCTACCAGAGAGCATGACTCCTTGGTCTGCTCTCCCTCTGGGATCCGTGATCTCACCAGCAAGCAGGGGGTTTCCATCCGTGTTCCTGCCCCTAGATGCATCTTTCTTTGCCTCCATCTTTGAGTTGGACCCTGTTGCCTTCTAACAACCAAGAAGGCTATTTTGGCCAGTTTGGGGTTGGCGTCTGTGATGCGTTACTAACTCCACCCAGCAGAGATGAAATGGTTTCTCAAGAGCTACCCATGCTGATAACCCAGAACGAGTCCGTGGAACACGCTCCCACATGAGGCGTAGCAAAACCAATTGCTTTCCAACCAATGACTTAGAGCTGACAAAAAAAAATCTCTCATCAGTAACATAGAGATGAATAAGCCATGAGTTGACATCTGTCATGGCTTTTGAAAATGTCCAGTCAGGTGTGGATAGACTCTGGAGCTACCAACGTTTGGAGTACTTAGAACATCTCCTCCAGGAGCACCGCCCCCCCCACTCTGGAATTGGGTTCATTCGGCACTGGAAATTTCTTTGCTGATTCTTTCCTGCCTAACTAGTATTTAACACTATCCCACACATCAACACATATTGAAGAACGGCAGGAACTTGAGCCTCTTCTGGAGAAAAGAAGCTCAGGTAATTTGGAAGTTA
>NW_023190656.1:0-1541 GCF_002007445.2 Ailuropoda melanoleuca | reverse complement strand
AGTACCATTTGGTTCTAAAGGCATTGGAATCCATCAACCCTCAAATTTCCAGGGCACAATTCCTTTATCCATTGGTATTTCTGAAATCCAGCAATCAAATGTGCTTTAACCAGTGGCCACGTATGTGATCTAAGTGGCTGACTCTTCTCTGTCCTGAAATCACACCATCTGTACACTCGGCTCTGATGGCACCGCCTCTCGTGCCACACATGATGCTGGGGGCCGAATCCTCTGGACGTCCTGGTTCTCTGTCTTCGTCTTGGGCCCTCTGGCTCCCAAGATTCCCAGTGCAGACCCACCATATCATCTTTCCTCCACTGGGGTTGTGAGGCAGGGCCATCCCCACACCAGTTTCTAGAAAGAGGAGAGAAAGGGAACACTAATGTTCAGGAAATAGATCATGAGGTGGGAGAGTAAACGGTGGGAAGGAGACGGTGTGAGGTCATTCCAGAAAGGGAGAAAGGGGGTCACTTTTGAACATCCTTGAATGCATTGCCAAGGTACTTGTGCTTCATTCTGCGGGTAATAGGGAGTTATTGATGGTTTCCAAACACAGGAGTGAGGTGATCAGAGATGCGGTCTTTGAAGATCTTGCAAGAAAGATAAGAGCTGGAAAAAAACCATCCCACCCCTCCAGCTGGAAGTCAGATTGCCCAGTTTGAGACCCCTCTTCATGTCTTCTATTTTCTGTTTAGGAAGCTTCCTTTCAACCTTGTGGCTCAGCCTCTCGTCCTCCTGTGTCTCAGCTTCCCATTGTCTGTCAGCATCTAGCAGGCAGGTTTTATGCCGGATGTACCTTCCCCAACAGTATCTGGGGCACTACTGGGTACCACCCCTGCTACCCGTCTCTCTGCCTCATTTCAAACCTGTCTTATTTAAAAGAGATTCTGACAAGTTGGTGGTGGTAAAGCGATTATGAACATATGAATGCGTGCACAAGTGAAGGCACAAGTGAGTGCTTGAGGGACTGCCAGCTTTCACCGTCCCAGAGGCCTCTGCTGCTCCCGCAGCCTGTGGGGACTGTGGCTGCCCACGCCCCGGGCATTCAAAGCAAATGATATGAGGGAGACCCTGGGACGCCTGCCCACATGTCACTGGGCACCTTGTGAGCCAGCCTTGTGCACCCAGCCTCCCAGCATTCTCCCTGTCACTGTACTCCTTGGTGACCCTCTTCATCCTCCTTATCTTATTCTGAAGGATAGAGGCTTCTCTAATACTAACTTTTGCAAAGATCATTAGAGCACAAGGCCCTAGTCATGTCAATCTTCCTTAATCCCTCATCCTTGACCACACTCTTTTAGACAAATAGAAACCCATCTTGCTTTGGCTGATCGTTCCGGGGTCCACAGAGAGGCACAGACCTCTGCCAGCTAAGTCTCCATACTGTGATTCTCCCCTGATCTGCCCGCCTTCTCCAGGTGAACTAGACCCCTAGGTGAGAGAGCTTTTTTCTTTTTCTTTTTCTTTTTCTTTTTTTTTTTTTAATGTAGACTCCATGTCCAGCATGGAGCCCAGTGTGGAGTCTGAACTCAGCCTGAGAC
>NW_023190655.1:0-719 GCF_002007445.2 Ailuropoda melanoleuca | reverse complement strand
GACCTTTCTCAGTGCTCATTATTCTCTACAAATGTCCAAACCAAACAAAAAGTAAAAATATTTCTAAAGATAAATTTAATTCTTTAAGAGATATAAACATTTCAGCAAATATTATAATTTAAATATTGCAGGACTGTGCTAGCCCTATTAGATAAATTCTCTAATTAGTTTGAGGCATGAATCAAAAATAGGATTCCTTTCTTTATCAATGAGGCATTAGATTTAAAAAAAAAACTGTGAAAAGAACTTGTGCAATTTCATTTGCTTTGTGATCCTACTTGTGCCTGTTCCTGAAGTGATTTGCTGTCCATTGCAGCTGTGGCTGTCATGTGTGTGTTCACATTTTGGGAAAGAGGTTAGTATTCTAATTATTGGTATTATAAGAATGATGATCCATGGGGTGCCTGGGTGGCACAGTGGTTAAGCTTCTGCCTTCGGCTCAGGGCGTGATCCCGGTGTTGTGGGATCGAGCCCACATCAGGCTCCTCCGCGATGAGCCTGCTTCTTCCTCTCCCACTCTCCCTGCNCTTGTGTTCCCTCTCTCGCTGGCTGTCTCTATCTCTGTCGAATAAATAAATAAAATCTTTAAAAAAAAAAAAGAATGGTGATCCAAATCATATCCAAAATATTTCAAATCCAAAAGAAAACCAAAGTGAAAAAAATAAAAACAAATAAGGAGGTATTTTCTCCAAGTCAGACTTAGAATGGTCATTAATACT
>NW_023190654.1:0-636 GCF_002007445.2 Ailuropoda melanoleuca | reverse complement strand
AGGAGGGAGGGAGGACAGGCCCACTCAGTTTACAGAATATGCCCATCATGCTTTGTTTATATCTTGCTGGCCGGTATTCAGTCATATGGTACACTATGCTCCAAGCTGGGAAATGGAGTCTTTATTCTGGGCAGTCATGTACCCNGCAGTCATGTACCTAGCTAAAATTAAAAAGTTCCATTAAAGATAAAGATACTATATTGGGGCATAACAGGCTTTTAGGTTTGGGTTCATAGATACATTTCATGGGAATTGTCAGTCTCCTGCAGTTTGTCAAATTTAGTAAAGAAAAAGATATACGGCTTTTGCCAGATTCCCAAGTGTCTCCATCATGCAAAAATGTTTAGGAATCAGTGTCTCATATATAATTTGAAGTCTCTATTCAATTTTAAATAAATAACATACAATGATGTCTATTTCTCATTATGCCTAACAAGTGTTACTGTCAATAATAAATATACCTAAGCTCGTATTAGGTACGTAAGTATCCTATGAAAGATATAAAGCAGAATTAAAAAAAAATTAAGTCTGAGAAATGAACAAATATCTCTAAACCCTAGAAGAGTATGTAAAGAAACAGTGAATCACTTGTTTCTTGCTTACCAACTATTATGAGAGTGGGGCTGATTTTTGTCT
>NW_023190653.1:0-563 GCF_002007445.2 Ailuropoda melanoleuca | reverse complement strand
GGGAAGCTAATATTTATAGTAGAGGTAAGCTGGATGGTAGGGAGGAGTAGAAGGAAGTCAGAAGGAGAAAGCTTGGTTAAAGTATTTCCTTTAAATCATTTTGTTAACATACACAAATAAATTTANTACACAAATAAATTTATCAATTGATTTGAATTCTACAAACCCTACTGAACAAAGAGTGGTACCACAAAGAGAAAAAGATAAGAAAAAATATTTTAAAATCCATATAAAATGTTATGGAACACTTAAATAGAAGCTCTTGAATTCTTTAAAACTTGTAACGTAAGATGGTCTGTGATCTGAATCTGTGGTTTTATCAACTGAAGATTTTATGTTTTTCTTCCTCAAGTATCCTTGCAATGAAGAGGGGATGTTAAAATATTTACCTGCGCTGTATGTCTCTATATGCACGATCTGATTGTGCTGTCTTTGAAGTCTGTGATAGGGCACATGGTGGCTGACTCATGCTTATTCACTTGTTTTTCCCCCCAAAGTTGTAAAGGGTTTCCAGTAGGTTAAAATGACTACCTCTGTGCCATTATTTCAGTACTGTTATTTAT
>NW_023190652.1:0-2010 GCF_002007445.2 Ailuropoda melanoleuca | reverse complement strand
GTTCGGTCACTATGTTATACACTTGAAACTAACATAGCACTGTATGTTAACTACACTGGAATTAAAAAAAAGATTCTGCAAGACATGAAAGTTGACAGTGAATATCTTCAGTTCTGTTATGTTCTATAGGTTTAGAAAAGAGAATAAAATCCAATGCATGAAAAGTACAAGAGACGTATTTTTTTCACAATTTAAGTAGAGACAGATTACCCTAATGTAGAAAGTTTTCCATGAAAGATAACAAGTTCCCTGTTGATGGACATATTCAAGCATATGCTGGATGTTAGCAAGGATATTTTTGGAGAGATTTTCACATTAGTGTATACAAAGAAATCACTAGTCATAGATTCTCAGATTTTACAAAGAATCAAAGTAAAGCTCTAAACACAGGGCTACACGGCAAACAAATTTTATAAATGTCCCCACCCATCCAATGAAAGCAGAGAACAGTGGGCATCCATTCCTCATAAGGAGCATATTAGACTAAATTCTAGACACTTCCTGGTGGCTATGTATTGTAAGTCTAGCTGGAGATGTCAGACATGCTGAGTGAGCAGCAGTTCGGGGTAAAGGCAGAGGGACAGTGTTCCAATAGATCAGCTCCTGAAAGGCACCCTGGATCAGAGCCATGGAAGGTCTTATGAGCAAATAACCAAGGCAATCAGCAGCATGATAAGATATTAGAGACCATAAAGGCCTGTTAGCTCCTGAAACTGCTGCTCTACTCATTATGGATTCCTGAAATTTTACCTTTGAGGTTTACATTTTTTTTTGAGGTTTACTTTTTCTTAGAACATTTTGATTGCTGTCGAAAGCGAGAGAGACACAGAGACACAGAGATAGAATCTAGAATGGAATCACTAACACCTCAGCAGAAATGAAGTATTACAGAGCAAAAGAGGTTGTGACAGGGCAGGAGCGACGTCTCTTCCTCTCCATCCCTCTGCTGTACCCCAGGCCTCATTGTCTCTTAACAACATTTCTGCATCAGATTCTCAAACTAATCCCTCAGCCTCAAGCTTTTGAACCCACCTCCCACATTGCAGCCAGAATGAAGGATCTTTCCAAAGTGAAGATCTGGCCATATTACCTACCACCACTTAAAATTCTCCAATGTCTCCTCATTGACTTCAGAACAAAGTCTGTGATCTTTCGCACAACCTATCAGGTCCTCACTAATTTAGCTATAACTCTCTACCCTCAATTCCAGCCACTCCTGCCTCATACTGATTTCCATGGAATTTTCCATCACTCCTTGTTATTTCCATCTCCTTGTCTTGGTTTAAGTTTTGCTTCTACCTAAAACATCGTTCCAATCTTGTTTGTATGAACAATTCTTATACAAGAGTCAGCTCATATATAAAAATTTAGGAGTCTTTCTCAGTTCCCTGCTTCCCCCATCCCCCCAACCAAAAGTCAGATGGCATCACCAAGGGAATAGATGGCATGGATCCAGGAGAAGGGTGAAATAACGGTAGGAAAGGGTACTGACAATTACTAGGCGCTTCTTATGCAATGGACACATGCTGGGCCCTCTATGGTCAGATCATACGTCTATAACCCCTAGCCAGTTGGTATCAGGCTCTCTCAGGACCCATGTCCCAACTGGAGGGCCACTAGAAACATGTTCTTTTTGGAGAGAGAATCATATGGTGTCTTATTCTCCAGGGTGCCCAACTTTTGCAGAAAACAAAGCCACCCCAGGGTTTCTGCCACCACATGCTGATTGGCTGCAGCCAGGGGAGCAAGCTGCTCTGAGAACAGAGGCTAGAGCACATGCAAGCTCTGGCAGAGCTGCACCCCACCCACGGACTCCAACAAAGCATGTCCACGTCCTGGACAGGACAGCCCCAGTGAAAGAAGACACCATACATTGGTGCTTATCAGCATCAGTCTTGAACTGACAGCATAAATTAAACGGTTATAAAAGTCAAGAAAACAAAAAATGGACTAACTAAAAGTATTCTTTACTCCCTCCATAAGAGTCATTGAGCATCTATCTCGTGCCTG
>NW_023190651.1:466-596 GCF_002007445.2 Ailuropoda melanoleuca | reverse complement strand
TTCTCTCTTGCTGCTTTAGAGATTTTCTTCCTGTCTTTAGTTTTGAGAAATTTGATTCTGATATGCCTTGGTGTAGATTTATTTAAATTTTTCTTGTTTGAGAGTTACTTAACATGTTATTTTATTTTTT
>NW_023190651.1:0-216 GCF_002007445.2 Ailuropoda melanoleuca | reverse complement strand
TTTCATCTTCCCTTTCTTCTCCTACCAATCTTTCTAGATCTTATGTTCCATAAATGAGTGAAAACATATGATAATTGTCTTTCTCTACTTGTCTCATTTCACATAGCATTATCTCCTCTGCTCCCATCCATGTTGGAGCAAATGTTGTGAAATCGTTCTTTTTGATGGCTGAGTAATATTCTATTGTATATACAGACCACATTTTCTTGATCCAGT
>NW_023190650.1:334-586 GCF_002007445.2 Ailuropoda melanoleuca | reverse complement strand
TTTCTTTACCCCTGTATCTGTTGACAGACATTTAGATTTTCTATATCTTGACTATTGTGAATGATGCTGCTGTGAACATGGGAGGGCACACATCAACCAAAATAGTGATTTCATGTTCTTCAGATACGTAGCCAGTAGTGAGATTTCTAGTCACATGGTAGTTCTATTTTTAATTTTTTGAGGAAGCTCCATACTGTTTTCCATAATGGCTGTGCCAATTTACATTCCTAACAGCAGTGTACAATGGTTTTC
>NW_023190650.1:0-224 GCF_002007445.2 Ailuropoda melanoleuca | reverse complement strand
TTGCATTTCTTCTGTCAAATAGTGATATGAGCACCTTTCTATGAACCTATGGGCCATTTGTATGAGTTCTTTGGAAAAATGCCTATTCAGGTTTTTGCCCATTTTTAAAAATGGGTATCATTGTTATTATTATTGCTTTTGAGTTGTAAGAGCTCTTTATATATTTTGAATAGTCACCTCTCATCAGATACATGGCTTGCAAATATTTTCTCCCATTGTGCAGT
>NW_023190649.1:14229-14401 GCF_002007445.2 Ailuropoda melanoleuca | reverse complement strand
GAAATAGTGTATATATAGTATATATTATATATAGTATGCATTATATAGTGTATACTAAGTATATTAGTATACATATATAATGTATATTAGTGTATATGTGTACATATGTGGTATATGTGAGAGAGCTATGTATATATGTGAATGTGTGTATATACACACACATAAAATATCC
>NW_023190649.1:0-13349 GCF_002007445.2 Ailuropoda melanoleuca | reverse complement strand
CATCAGGGGAGGGAAGCACATCTGTTCTGTCACCAAGAGGAGAAGTAAGGGCATCTGGAGCCAAAAGGGGAGAATCGGTGTTTCCACCAGATTTAGATGCAGCCCCAGTCACTGCTCCCTGGATGGGGGCCTTGAAGTCTAAAGTCTGGTTTGGGCCCTAGGAGGACATCCTCCAACCTCAGAAGGCTGGCTTCTCTGACTGCTTGGAATGGCCTAAGGCTGAAATGAAGATGTGGGAGGCAGAGGGATGGAGAAGAGCCTTCCACAGGGAGAAGGGCAGGGTGGAAGCTCTGTCCTGTGCATTGGGAGTGGTGGCAGCAATTAACATTGTCATGCAGGAGGCTCCTGGGGGATGTGTCAGTCCTCCCCTGCAAATGCAGCTGCTGCCAAAGCTCATTAGGTCTGTGTGTGAGCTGTGAGCTCTTGTCACGGTCCTCCCTGTAGTGTCCCTAGCAATGGCAACTAGTCCCGGGTGATTGAGGAGCCCTGGGGCCCAAGGAATTTGGGGTGTCTCTTCTATGTGGTCCATCCCTGTGCTGGAGGGAGAGCTCTTGAGACCAGGTTAAACGTAGAGGAAAGCAGACACATCTCCTTTGTCAGCACTGATGAACATCTGAGAGGCATCCACAGCCTGTGGGAGTGTGGCCTTAGCAGGGACAGAGACAGAAATGATGGGACTTGTTAGGGACTTGGATCAGGGGCAAGAAACGTGACTGGTGAAATCTTCTCATCTGAAGTATTAGAGCAAATGTGGTAAAATGACTGTGCTTTGCAGGAGCATGAGGCCTGGGAATAATTTTACAACAGGCTTCTCGATTCCAAAGCTCAGTACTGACATAGAGAGAGAAAGACACATAGGGAAGAAGCCCGGAAATATAAAGTCTTTCATTAGGTATTGATATTGGTTAGCAGGATGTGGGGGTATTCTATTACATTTCCAGGAAAGATACATTATCAATTGCTTTAAATCCTCTTATCTCAATTATTTCTGAAGGGTTTGATAATCACAATATTATGATTTTCTTTTCTAATAATAGATAAATGAAGATGTAAGGCAATTAAGGGCTTATTCAAGGACCCTTGACACTCAGAGAATGAACTGGAGGCAATATTCAGATGTCCTAACTCATCCCAGGGTTGGTTTTTCTAGAACTGGCTGCTGTGGGATTGCACCATGGAGACTTGCCATGAAAACCCTAGTCTTAGCCACAGGGAACAAGAAGTATAAAGAAGACAAAAATTTACATGAGGCCATAGTACAATATGTCACCAAAAGTGAGTGTCAGGTTCATACATGTTTGAGAAACTGGGTCTCGGTAATTGGTCTCAGATTAAGTGAAAAGTCAGGTAACCAAATCTGGCTAGAAGAAGTTAACAGGATCACAGAGAGAATAAAGTAATTTTCTTTCAGGAGATCAAACCCATGTTTGAGATACCAGGCAGCCCAGCCACCCGTGGGTTCTCTGTTTTCATGCATTAGGATGATGCAAGCACTCCTGCTCGGGATGGATGCTGTCAGTGTCTGCATCACCCAACTCTTCAGTCACGAGTCAGAGAAACTTCTCTCTAAATGAAAGTGCCATTTCCATGGACAGGTCACCTTGTTGAAGGTATGGCTCTGAGTTATTTTGAGCAGCATGAGGGAGCTATGTGCAGGTTGTGGGACCTGCCTTCGTGTGTTCTGCTTCTGTATTTGGAACTTTGACTTGTCCCAGCCAAGTCTGTTTAGCTCCCCAACACTCAAGGTCACGTAGGTTTCAGGGAAATGGACGGATTTTCTTTATTTAAAAAAAAACCATAAGTGACTGAAGTTGAGCTTTCAAATTAATTGTATTAAGTTAGATAAAAGGTGTTGTATTAGGAATCAGAACACTTGTTTTTTGTTTGGATATCTCTGTCCTAGAGAGAAAGCATTTTGGTTCTATGTGCTGTTTGTATTAATAACTGGATAATGAGAGAAGGCACATGAAGGTACTTTAATTGGGGAAAGTTTCTGTTTAAACAATGAAGAGTTGATGTCTGCATCCATGCCTGAGACCTGATTTTCCCTATAATTTCAGTGTCATTCCTGATCCCTCCTCCCTCTGTAAGGGTCTCAGTTATCAAATGCTATGTGACCTATTTGAAAGGCACAATAAGGTCAGGTCATTCATGTTTTTAAAATCCCATTTAGAATAATTACATGTACAAAATTCACAAAGAGGACAATTTCAACATAAAAGGGATAAATTACTATTATTGGAGTTTCAAGCATTCATGATAGGGCAAGAAGGAGAAAATTTGTAGCAGAATATTTCAGTGGCACCTTCATATTGTATCACTTTGTGTTCTATTTGTTATGGTTCCAATAATTATCCTATATCCATCGCAGTTCATAGAACCTAAGAACCTGAAAATCTTTCCTGCATAGTGCTCGTGTCTAAGGAGATGAACCACATAGGTATATCATTTTTAATTTCTATGTTCTGAACAGGCAGCATATATTGTTCAGTTTTGAGTAAACAAATCTCAAAACCTACATGGAAAGGTGTGGTTTGAGGATTGTTGAGTATGAGGAAGATATGACCCAAGGATGTAAAACAGAATTTTTTAATTAATTAATTTATTTATTATATATTAAGAAACAGTATGCGCCTAGAGAAAGAACAGCTGGAGTTGAGACAAATTCAGAGAAGAAAACACAAAATAGTCTTGTACAGGAGGAGGAGCTCTCCAGACTGGTTCTTAGCTGTGTTCATTGTTCATACCTGGCTTTAAACAAGAGTTGTGTCTCCCATCCTATATGAGAAGGATTTGGGCATCTTGTTTCTACTGAAAAAATGTAACAATCTCAAAAGTGTGTCTTACCCGTTGAATGAATAGCACAAGTTTGGGGATAGTGTGATATCCCCCTCATCCATTAGAGTTGAGAAGACCAAGCTATATCTTTCTAACACAGAAAGTTTAGATGTGTAGCACACTGTCTACCAATTATTTCATTGTGCATCTGAGGATAGACTAGGAATCCAGCTCTATTTAGCTGAAAGCTGATTCAAAGTAATGTGAAAATAGTGTTTTCTGCAGGTGTTAAAATCTGCTGACCGACCCTTATTTCCTCCTTCATTTGGCTTTTCAAATATAGATGCTATTTCTATTTTCTTAATCTCTCAGGAGTCCAAGAGGAGACTTTCTAACTGTAGAAAACAGGCATATTTGGATATCAATTATTTTGAATTTAAAATATCTTAAAATCAAGGCAATTAATTTTAGAAATAAATATACTTTTGATGGGCTAAAAATAATTAGTTGACATATCCATGCAAGGCATTTAAGTATTAGCAGGATACTTCAGTAAAACGCTTCACTCTAAAACACACCTGTAATAATAAATGCTAAAATTCATAAAAGAAAAGACAGAGCAGGTCCTCCTTAATGAGTATTTGCATACTCCTCTATGATGTTCGTAATTCTGTAGGCAGTTAGACATCCCAAATCTGTATGTGCATAAAAGTTGTCTGATTAAATTTGCATTTAATTAATTTTAGGATGATTATTCTAGTGTTGAGAATAGGATGGAGGGGATGTGAGGACAAGTACATTTGTTTTTCTCTTTCTCCTGGGGCGGAGTTCATGTTACGATACCTAGCACTGAATAATGCTGAAGTCCCATTACCAGTAACAGTTTATAAGCAACTTCCTAAAAAATTATCTACATTTGGCCTTAAATCTACTTGTGAGTTATGCAACATTATCACATTTTGTATATAAAAACTCAAGTCTCTAACCCAATCACAAACCGGTATGTCATAAGAGAAGATTCATATCCGGGCTCTCAATTCCAGATCTGTCCATGAGACACTAGCTGTATTTCCATCATAAATCTGCCACATCTGAAACTTTCTCTCCCTTTTTTGGTAAGTTGTTTATTCTTTCTTATCATGTTTGGTGTAGTAGAGATATGTAAGGTTGTTCTTGACTTTGAATCATGTTTGTCTTCATTGTCTATCACTTGATCCCCCACTGTCACCTATAATCCTCTCTTGCCCTGGAAACTATGCACGTTAAAAAGATATAGAGCTCCTAAAATCACACTGCATTATCTCCAGGCCTCCATGAAATCCCTAAGACTATCTTCTCATTTTAAAGGAATGGCTTGTATCTCTTATATAGAGTAGATATAATGCATATTAGGGTCAAGCCTGTCATCATGGTGCATGCATGATCAGAAGCATCTGACTAAGGCTGACAGGTCTAATACAATATGCATTCTTTTAAGAAGTTATTCTTATGGTTCTTTAATTGAATAGTTTCTGCTATTTCTGTCTCCTTCTGCAGATTAATAATCCTATTTTTTTTAATGGACACAGATAATCAGACTTGGGTGAGAGATTTTATCCTTCTTGGCCTGTCCAGTGACTGGGACACACAGGTCTCACTCTTTGTCCTCTTCTTGATCATGTACATGGTGACAGTGCTGGGGAACATCCTCATTATTCTTCTCATCAGACTGGACAGCCGACTCCACACCCCCATGTACTTCTTTCTCACCAATCTCTCCCTCATTGATGTCTCTTATGCCACAAGCATCGTTCCTCAGATGCTGGCGCATTTTCTTGCAGCACATAAAGCAATCCCATTCGTGAGCTGTGCAACCCAATTATTTTTCTCCCTGGGCTTGGGCGGAATTGAGTTTGTTCTATTGGCAGTGATGGCCTATGACCGCTATGTGGCTGTGTGTAACCCCCTGCGATACTCGGTCATCATGCACGGAGGCCTCTGTGCTAGGTTGGCCATCACATCCTGGGTCAGTGGCTGTGTCAACTCTCTCATGCAGACTGCAATCACCTTTCAGCTGCCCATGTGCAAAAAGAAGTATATTGATCACATATCATGTGAAATCCTAGCTGTGATCAGGCTGGCTTGTGTAGACATCTCCTCCAATGAGATCGCAATCATGGTTTCTAGCATTGTTCTGCTGATGACACCTTTCTGCCTGGTTCTCCTGTCCTACATCCAGATCATCTCCACCATCCTAAAGATCCAGTCCACGGAGGGAAGAAAGAAAGCCTTCCACACCTGTGCCTCTCACCTCACAGTGGTTGTCCTGTGCTATGGCATGACCATTTTCACATATATCCAGCCCCGCTCCAGCCCCTCTGTTCTTCAGGAGAAGTTGATATCTGTCTTTTATGCCATTTTGATGCCTGTGCTGAACCCCATGATTTATAGTGTAAGGAATAAGGAGGTGAAGGGGGCCTGGCAGAAACTGCTAGGGCAATTATCTGGGTTAACATCAAAACCGGCCACTTAATGAATCCTGAGCATTACTTAGAGAAGGAGTTTTGCCTGTGTTTTCTCCCACTTGACTCAGATATGGCAGTCATCATCTGCATTGCCCTGGCAACCAGGAAGATGACGACACATGTACTGGTGACGCTGGGTGGGAGGCAGGAGGTTGGGTTGGGTTGGGGTGCGGGGTGTGGGTGTATTTTATGTCACAGCAGCATGTTCAGTGGAGTTGAGCACTGCTCTAATTGGACTTCCCATCCTTACTCAATCTGCATTCATATGGCCTGAGAGTACAGTTTGCTGCTTTGATTTGTTGCATTGATTGTAATTGTGGACCTATTCACAGATCTTACTTTAGACCACTGCTTTTTACTCATCCAAATTTTGTATGAAGTTACTGTGTTTCCACTGGGGGGAAGAAGCATTTTCACATTTTAGACTCAAAATACTGCGCAGCATATGTACCCACATCCAATAACCACGTGAGTCCCTGTTGTGAGGAGACAGATGCCATCAAGGCTGTTAAGATGTCTTTGTGCTGGACCACTGACTGTGCACATAGCATCTTGTTGGAGTGCTGGAGGTACCTCAGGAGAGGAGCATGAACTGAAGGTCTGGTTTTATAGTGATAGGAATAAGACTCAAGTTGTTTGTACAAGGCTACTACTGGCCAAGGAAAAGCCACATTTGGGGAACTACTTGACAGCATACAAGCAATTTGAGAGGAACTTTACTGCATATGTAAGAGGTACCATTTAAATATTAAAACTGTCCAATTTCTGAAAAACCCATAACCTCTTTTCTGAGACTTTAGAAACAATAAGCACATAAAATATGAATTAACATATAAAATATAAAAGATACAGTTAATCTGAGAAAGGACAGATTTCTGAGCCAAAGCCACTAAAAGATAAGACAATTTCAATATGTATTTTGGGAATCAGGATAGTTGGGTCAACTGTGCAGTGTTTCCCTCTAGTCTCTGTCTGAACACCTCCTCCCATCCCTTCTCCCACACACAACAGGGCACTAGCTGATCTTTGTAAACTAGTGAAGTTGAATATGTGAGACTGGACCTCATCTCTGAGAAAACACCTAAATAAAGAACAAAAGAGGGAGAAATATTGTACATGGGTAAGGAAGGTGAAAGAGGAGAAAGAATGGGTAGTAGATCATCTTCTCACTCCCTTGAAAAAATCTCAGAGTCCTTTCTTCTGGTGTCTTGTGTAAACCAGTGGATTTGTAGTTCTCCCCTTTCTGAACACATTGTCACACAATCTCAGTGACAAGAGTTTGAAGTTTCATTTAATCCAGAGCCCATTTGATATTTTAATTTAATCTAAAATAATCCAGTTCTAAAATGTGTGTTATAGGCAGATTGTCAAAAGATGTCAATGCTAGTGGGCTAAGTTTCTCCTGGTGTTAATTCAAGAAGTATTAGTGGAGAATCTAGTATGTATTCGTAATGGTTTTTGAGACATAATAGTGAATGGATTCATATTCATATTATTTCTGACCATAATATAACTACATAGCAGGGATGATAGATGATGAAGCAATTAAAATGCAGTGTGATAAGTTTCTCAGGTAATGAGCCTTTGGGGTGATTGCAGAAGTCTTCCTGTATGAAAGAATCAGAAAAGGTCCTTGTGGAGATCAGGAAAGTAAGAATGAGTTATTGAGATGACAACAACTCAAGCAAAGTAACAACTGGTGAAAGCTGCTGAGCTGAAAGAGTACACAAGAATTAAAAAAATGTCCTGAAGCTGGTTTACAGGGCAGAGAAAATTGAAAAATTGGTGAGGATGAAGCAGGCAGGTAAGGAAGGGTCACATTACTGAGGGCACCAAATGCCAAGCTATCTTTTAACTTTAACAGTGTTATGGAGATAGTAAAGATTTTTAAGTAGGGGTATGGCTTGATAGAAACTTACATCTTAGAATTATTACTCTTGAAAATGATTCAGAGGAAGAAGAGATTAGAGGCCAGGAGACCAGCTGGTTGACTGCTCCAGTGGTACTATTGAGACATTAGAGGAATCGGAACTGAAGTAGTGGCAATGGGGAAAGAGAAAAATCATGTCAAATCACATGATTTAATAGATTTCAAAATTGGTTTAGAATTGTTCAAATTTAATTGACTATCAGCTGAAAATAAACTGATTTTATATGTGTGTATGTGTGTGTGTGTGTGTATGTGTGTATGTGTGTGTATGTATGTGTATGTGTGTATGTGTGTATGTGTGTATATGTGTGTGTATGTGTGTGTATGTGTGTGTATGTATGTGTATGTGTGTATGTGTGTATGTGTGTGTCTGTGTGTATGTGTGTGTATGTATGTGTATGTGTGTGTATGTGTGTGTATTGTGTGTGTGTATTGTGTATGTGTGTGTATGCGTGTGTATGTGTGTATGTGTGTATGTGTGTGTATGTGTGTATGTGTGTGTATGTGTGTGTATGTGTATGTATGTGTGTGTGTATTGTGTATGTGTGTGTATTGTGTATGTGTGTGTATGTGTATATATGTGTGTGTATGTGTGTGTATTGTGTATGTGTGTTTATGTGTGTGTGTGTGTGTGTGTGTGTGTGTGTGTGTATGCACATACATACATATGTATACACACCTCATGGTAGCAACAAGCCAAAAACCTATAATAGATACAGAAAAAATAAAAGAGAAAGGAATCCAAACATATCAGTGAAGAAAACCATCAAATTACAAGGAAAGAGACTGAAAGAATAAAAAAGGAGCAGAGAAGACCTACATAAACTGGAAAATAATTAACAAAATGGTGACATATACATATATGTCAATAATTACTTTTCATGTAAATGGACTAAATGTTCTAATCAAAGGACATAGGGTAGCTGAATGGATTAAAAATCAAGACCCATCTTTATGTTGCCTACAAGAGACTCACTTTAGATCTAAAGACACATGCAGTGGCATCGGGGTGGCTCACCCGGTTAAGCATCTGCCTTTGGCTCAGGTCATGATCCCTGGGTCCTGGGATCAAGCACTGCATTGGGTTCTCTGCTCAGAGGGAAGCCTGCTTCTCCCTCTCCCTCTGCCTGCCACTCCCCCTGGTTGTGCTCTTTCTCTCTCTCTCTCTCTGTCAAATAAATAAGTAAAATCAAAAAAAAAAAAAGATGCATGCAGACTGAAGTTGAAGGGATAGCAAAAGAGACTCCATGCAAACGGAAATGAAAAGAAAGCTGAAGTAGTAATAGATTTTAAAACAAAGACTGTAACAAAAGACAAAGAAGGGCATTAAATAATAATAAAGGTGTCAATCCAAGAAGAGAATGTAACCTTTTAAAATATTTGTGCTCCCAGCATAAGAGCACTTAAATATATCAAACAAATATTAATAGATATAAAGGGAGAAATTGACATTTATACAATAATAGTAGGAGACTTTAATACCCACTTACATCAATGGATAGATTATCCAGACAGAAAATCAATAAGGATACGTTGGCTTTTAAACAACATATTTGACCAGATGAACTTAATAGATACATACAGAACATTCTCCCCCTAAGCACCAGAATCTACATTCTTCTCAAGTACACATGGAACATTCTCCAGTATAGATCACATATTAGGTTGAGAAACAGGTCTCAATAAATTCAAAAAGATTAAAACCATATCAAACATCTTTTCTAACTACAGTGTTATAAAACCAGAAATCAGTTATGAGAAAACTAGAGAAACACAAACACATGGCGGACACTAAACAAGATGCTAGTAAACAACTAATGGGTCAGTGAAGAAATCAGAGAGGAAAACAAAAAATATCTTGCGACAAATGAAAATGGAAACACAACTTTCCAAAATTAATGGAATGCAGCAAAAGCAGTTCTGAGAGGGAAGTCTGTAGTGATACATGCCTTCCTTAAGAAACAAGAAAACGCCCAAATAAACAATCTAAATTTATACCCAAAGAAACTATAAAAAAGAACAACAAAAGAGCCCAAAGTTAGTAGAAGGAAGGAAATAATGTAGATCAGAAGAGAAAAAATAAAATAGAGACAAAAAGTCAATTGAAAATATCAATGAAACTAAAATCTGATTTTTGAAAAGCTAAACAAAAATGACAAACCTCTAGTCAGACTCATCAAGAAAAAAATAGGACTCAAATAAATCAAAATGAAAGACAAGTTACAACTCACACCACAGAAATACAAAGGATCATAAAAAACTACTACGAACAATTATATGCCAACAAATTGGAAAACCTAGGAGAAATGGATAATTCCTAGGAACACAACCTTCTAAGACTGAATCAAAAAGAAAGAAACAATCTGAATAGATCAATTATAAGTAATTAAAATGAATGTTATTTGAAAACCCCCAAAAGTCCAGAACCAGACAGCTTCACAGGTGAATTCTGCCAAACATTTAAAGAAGAATTAACACCTATTTTATTCAAGTGATTCCCCAAAAAAATGAAGTGGAAGGAATGCTTCCAAACTCATTTTGTGAGGCCAACATTACCCTAATGCCAAAAAGCAGACAAAGACACCACATGCACACACACACACACACACACACACACACACACATACACACACATGACAAGCCAATATACTCGAAGAACATAGTTGCAAAAGTGCTCAACAAGATGTTAGCAAACTGAATTCAACAATACGTTTTTTTAGAGAGAGAGAGTACGTTGTGGGTGAGCACAGGGAGAGGGAAGGAGAGAATCTTAAGCAGTCTCCATGCTGAGTGTGGAGTCTGATGCAGGGCTTGATTTCACGACCCTGAGATCATGACCTGACCTGAAATCAAGAGTCAGACACTTAACTGACTGAGACACCCAAGTGCCCCAAGTTCAGCAATACATTAAAAGGATAATATACCACAATCAAGTGTGATTTATTCCAGGGATTCAAGGATGGTTCAACACCTGCAAGTCGATCAATGTGATATACCGCATTAACAAAATCAAGAATAAAAATCACACAATTATTGCAATAGAAGCAAAAAAAACTTGACAAAATTCAACATCCATTTATGATAAAAATTCTCAACAAAGTGGGTATAGAAGGAATGTACCTCAGCATAATAAAGGCTGTATATGACTAACCCATAGCTAACATCGTACTCAATAGTGAAAAGCTGAAAGCTTTTCTTCTAAGATCAGGAATAAGACAGGGATGCCCAGTCTTGCCACTTTTATTCAACATAGTATTAGAAGTCTTAGTCACAGCAATTAGGTAGGGGGGATAAAACAGCATCCAAATTGGAAAGGAAGAAGTAAAATTGTCACTATTTGCATATGACATGATACTATATATAGAAAATCCTAAAGACGCCACCAAAATCCATTAGAACTAATAAATGAATTCAGTAAAGTCACAGGATACAAAATTAACATATGTAAATCAGTTGCATTTCTTTATACTAATAATGAGCTATTAGAAATAGAAATTAAGAAAATAATTCTATTTGCAATTCATCAAAAAGAACAAAATTGCTAGAAATAAATTTGACCAAGGAGATGAAAGACTTATACTCTGAAAACTATAAAACACTGATGAAAGAAATTGAAGATGACCCAAATAAGTGGGAAGATATTCCATGCTTATGGACTGGAAGAATTAATATTGTTAAAATGTCCTTACTACCCAAAGCAATCTAGAGATTGCTATCCCTATGCAAATACTAATGGCATTTTTCACAGAACTAGAACAAAGATTCCTAAAATTTGTATGGAACTACAAAAAACCCTGAATAGCCAAAGCAATCTTGAGAAAGAAGAACAAAGCTGAAGGTATAACTGATTTCAGAGTATACTACAAAGCTATAGTAATTAAAAAAATATGGTACTGGCATGAAAGTAGATACATAGATCAATGGAATAGAAGAGAGAGCCCAGGCATAAACCCCTTCAGCCATGAAAAAGGGGGCAAGAATGCACAATGGGGAATAGACAGTCTCTTCAATAACTAATGTTGGGAGGCCTGGACAGCCACATGCAAAAGAATGAAACGGATTACTATCTTACACCATATGCAAATAAATTCTAAATGGTAAAGATTTGAAGGTAATACCTGAAACCATAAAATTACAAGGAAAAAAAAGGCATTAAGCTCTTTTGTATTGGTCTTGGCAATATTTTTGTGGACTAGTCTCTTTAAGCAAGCACAACAAAAGCAAAAATTTTAAAAATGGGACTACATCAAACTAAAAAGCTTCTGTACAGTGAAAGAAACCATCAACAAAACAAAAAGGCAACCTACTTAATAGGAGAAAATATTTACAATCATACATCTGATAAAGGTTTAATGTCCAAAAGAAATAAGACATAATGAACTTATACAACTTAATATAAAAAACCCCCCACAAACAACCCATATAAAAATTGGGCAGAGGACTTGAATAGACATTTTTTCAAAGAAGACAAAAAGATGTCAAACAGGCACATGAAAAGATGCTCCACGTCACTCAGCATTAGGGAAATGCAAATCAAAACCACAATGAGATATCACCTCACACTGGTCAGATTGGCTAAAATCAAAAACACAAGAAACAACAGATGTTGGCGAGGATGTGGTGAAAAAGGAGCCCTTGTGCACCATTGGTGGGAATGTAAGTTGGTGCAGTCACTATGAGAAACAGTGTGGAGATTCTTCAAAAAATTAAAAATAGAAATATCATATGACCCAGCAATTCCACTTCTGGGTATTTATCCTAAGAAAACAAAAACACCAACTTGAAGAGATATATGCACACCTATGTTCATTGAAACACTCTTTACAATAGCCAAGATATGGATGCTACCTACGTGTTCACCAACAGATGACTGGACAAAGAAGATGTGGTACATATGTGCCTTACTCAGCCATACAAAAGAATGAAATTTTGCCATTTGTGATAACGAGGATGGAACTAGAGAGCATTACGCAAGTGAAATAAGTCAAAGACAAATACCACATGATTTCACTTCTGTTTGGAATCTAAAAAACATAACAAATTAACAAAACAAA
Organism: Ailuropoda melanoleuca; assembly: GCF_002007445.2. Taxonomy (NCBI): domain Eukaryota; kingdom Metazoa; phylum Chordata; class Mammalia; order Carnivora; family Ursidae; genus Ailuropoda; species Ailuropoda melanoleuca. The sequence continues at coordinate 1,083 of NW_023190649.1, read as the reverse complement.
ACAGAAGCAGGCTCATACAGGGAACAAACTTGGTTAACAGAGGGGGGAGGGGTTGGGGGTAGGTGAAATAGGTGAAGGGGATTAAAGGGTACAAACTTCGAGCTATAAAATAAGTCACGAAACTGTAATATAGAGCGTAGGGAATAGTATCGATAATATGGTAATAACTTTGTATGGTGACAGATGGTAACTGCATTTATTGTGGGAAAAATTTCATAATATATAAATATTGATTCACTATGATATACACCTGAAACTAATTGGATATTGTATGTCAATTATACTTCAATTAAAAAAGTATAAGAGATTTCAGAGGAACACTTCATCTCTCAAATTGCAATTCTTATACAGACTCACCACTCTCTTTAAAATGTCACATCCAGGGGCGCCTGGGTGGCACAGCGGTTAAGCGTCTGCCTTCAGCTCAGGGCGTGATCCCGGTGTTATGGGATCGAGCCCCCACATCAGGCTCCTCTGCTATGAGCCTGCTTCTTCCTCTCCCACTCCCCCTGCTTNCCCCCTGCTTGTGTTCCCTCTCTCGCTGGCTGTCTCTATCTCTGTCGAATAAATAAAAAAAAAAAATTTTAAAAAATCTTTAAAAAAATAAAATAAAATAAAATGTCACATCCTGTCTGAATGTTCTATAAATTATGGAATAAATTGTAAAATGGACCACCATGGACAGCCCTTTATATAAAATGGTAGGAAAAGAATGGAAAGAAGCAGAAAATCAGTCACAAATAGAAATATACCCATGACACACAAAGGAGGAAATTGTGAAGATGCTGTTGCTCATTTCTGCGTCTGGTTAACATGTTCGGACTCTTCTTCACTGTTCATCCTGGGATCCCTTTGCCTTCCCCGACCCCCGTGCCTTTGCTGTTGCCCCTTCTCCCCCCTCTCCAAGGTCAGCGGCCCAGGTGACCTCTCTGGACCTGCTGCTCTGCTTCCATGCTCTCTGATTGTTTCTCAGCTCAACTGAGTCAACTCATAAGCAAACTTTATTTCTGTGTCTGTGTTCTTCGCGTCCAGCACGTTTACTTAATTCCTCCACGTTGCTTTCAATCCTTATGGAAATTCTCA
>NW_023190648.1:0-717 GCF_002007445.2 Ailuropoda melanoleuca | reverse complement strand
AGCGTGCATAAAATTAACCTAGTATACTTATTTAAAATACTGATTCCTGGATCCCACTCTCTGAGATTGAGCAGGTAGAAAGTGTGGCCAGGATACATATTTTGTAAACATCGGAAAGGATTCTGATACAGGTGTCCCCATGGATCATACTTTAAAAACAGCCTAAACTCTTTTAAAACAGCTTAAGTCTCATGAGCTAGGCAAATTCTTCTGTTATTCCCAATATTCCTTTACACAACCATCTTCTAATTTTCTCTTTCNTAATTTTCTCTTTCTCTCTAAGCTTCTTGAGAAAAATCTTCTAAAATGCTCAAAACAGTGTCTTATTCACTGAGAAGGTGCTTAATAAGTATCTCCTGAGCGAACAAATGAGTGAGTAAATTCATGGAAAATTGTGAAGATCTGTAGTAAGTTATTTTGTAGAAGAGAATGTCTACAAAATGCTATTTTACAAAAGCATATAAAGATAACAGTCAAATCAACAGAAAAGTTCAAAGAAAAAACTTAAGTCAATACATGTCCTTATGAAAAGCCATCACTTGGAAATTTTTAACGGTACCTGGACAGAATCTATGTCTACCAGCCTGCTGCTGAAACTTAACCATATTCATCAACTGCTGAGCACCAGGTGACAGCTTTGACCTCCTGGCCTCCATGAGAGTTTGGACCCTCTGCAGGTCTATCCTTGATCCTAGAGCAGGAGAGCTTGTTGAAGAA
>NW_023190647.1:0-629 GCF_002007445.2 Ailuropoda melanoleuca | reverse complement strand
CTACTGCCCAAGTGGTTCTAAGGGGTTCACAGCTGAACCCTGTTAGAGGGGTGGGGGTGGGGCAGCCAAGTAAGAGCTACATGTAGTGACAGCAGGGTGATTTCTTCACCCTACCCATCTTTATCGAAAAAGAAAAGCAAGAGTAACAATGTAAATTTATTTTCTTAAATTACTAATTCTGTTGACTGATAGCATTTAGATAGATGAAATGTGTAAGCAAAAACAGATCTCAAAGCAATTATTCAATANAGATCTCAAAGCAATTATTCAATAAAAAAATATTTGTTTCCATTAAATCTTTTTTTATTGTTTAGCCTATTATTATCATGGTGAAATATGTATATCATACAATTTGCCATTTTACCCATTTTTAAGTGTATAATTCAGTGGCATTAATTATATTCACAATGTTAGTTCAAGTTTCTATTTCCAAAAATTTTCATCACCCCAAACACAAACCCTGTGCTCATCAAAAGCAATAACTATTCCTTCCACCCTCAACCCCTAATAACCTTGAATCTGCTTCTGTTTCTATGGATTTACATATTATTATTTTATATAAGGGGAATCATACAGTTTTTGTCTTTCAGCATCTGGTTTATTTCACTAAGCAGGTTTTCAAGGTTCAT
>NW_023190646.1:0-630 GCF_002007445.2 Ailuropoda melanoleuca | reverse complement strand
GTAAACAGATTCTTCATACGTGAATCCATTCTTTTTTTGTTTGTTTGTTTGTTTTCAAATTACTGTATTCCACACAAGGTGGTCTACTGGTCTAGTTTAGGATGATATTGTTGGCAACATTTTGTGGTAATTTCAACCCCATTGCACCAGTTCTGACTCCTGATTGTTTTCACATAGTTTAGTGCNTTTTCACATAGTTTAGTGTTGCCTCCTCACCTAGACTATACTCCATTTGAAAATAGAGACATGAGTCATTCCACAGTCCTAATCACAGTGCAGTGAGTGCAATCATTTAAATAATTCTTCTTTCTCTATTGATTCCCTAGATATTTTTATAGATGCCTGGCACCACAGTTCTTTCTTACTCTCCGTACACAGGATTCCGAACAGAAGCAACAACATAACCCTCAAATCTTCTCTTCCTATCTATTCATCTATCTCTCTATTTTTCCACTTTTTTCATCTTTTCTACTGGTAAAGTAGCAAAAGGCTAAGTTGTGACATTTCAAGTTATGAACCTGTCTTACTGTCCCTGTAATTCATCTTGTGAGATATGGGGCACAGCTGACCATTAGTAAATGATTGATATTTCCTACTTTGCCCTGTTCATACACCCACATTCTACTGAGT
>NW_023190645.1:4352-5670 GCF_002007445.2 Ailuropoda melanoleuca | reverse complement strand
ACACACTTACACACCCCCACACATACACACTTATACATACCTATATACACATGCACACATACACCCACCCCTACACATATGTATCCACACACATGTGTACCCACACATGTATGTCCATGTACACGTGCACACACACATAGACATGTGCACATACCTCTATGCTTATATGCATACACACATATGCATGCACAAACACACACTTACACACCCCCGTATACACCTACACACACACAAACACATACACAATCATCACTCTAGGCTCTAGCAAGAACAGGTTTCTTTTTCTACTTTCTACATTCCGTGACTCGTAAAGCTACTGCATTGGACTCAGTATTTGTACTTCCCAGAGGCATGCACGTGGTAGCTGTCTCTTGGTTGCTTCTGTAAGGCACTTCTCCCTGGAGAACAGACCCCTCTCACCGCCAGGGGCATCGAGGCAGCTGCCAATCACGTGGCCCTGACAAAGGGACTCGGGATACCTGAAGGGTACTCCTCGCCCCTTCCTCCCCCCCAGGTGTGCACAGTGATGAGATTGGGGCAGTCTTTTTGTTTTGTTTTGTTTCTCGAGCCCTGATGGACATGCTGAAGGAGAACCTTCTTCTTGCTCTGCAGGCATGTTAGCTCGGAGCTGCCCAGGGGTCTCGTCCAGCCTAGGCGAGGTACCTGTCTGAGAAGGAAGCCGACAAGAGTGAGCTAGGTTGGGAGTAAGAGAGAAAGACCTACGGACATAATTTCCTTGGATTCAGCCGTCCTGGAAGTCAGCTCTGTCCCTTAGACTTCCCAGTTATATGGGGAAGTTGATTTCCCTGTTTTTTGCTTACGGTATTTTAAGACTGTGCACAAAGTCTTACTTGTCGTTACTTACAACCTGGAGTCCTCATGGTATGAACAACACGGTGCTAACTGTTTGGCCTTTACTGTATATTCTAGTTCTCATAGACGTCCTCCCCTGGGGATATATGTCCATTTTGGTGATTAGGAAGGCGAGGCTCAGAGAGGTAGAGTCACTTGTCCAAGGCCATCCCTCCCCCATCCCTCCAAACAGCCTCCATCACTTTAAAGGCTTTTGCCTGGAAGTGGCACGTGTCACTTCCACTCATGTTTCATTGAGTCAGCCTGTGGACTCAAGTAGGTGGGAAGGGCAGCGCTACCATGTGCTTGGAAGGAGAAGAACCGGATTATTTATGGACGATGGCCTTAATGATTAGCACACGTCACCGTGCACAGGGAGCTCCACGGAGGAAGGACTTTGTCTTATTCATCCCCAAAGCCCTGGCCCCTAGCACAGGGGCTGCTATGAAGGAAGGTTTGGAAGGGC
>NW_023190645.1:0-1511 GCF_002007445.2 Ailuropoda melanoleuca | reverse complement strand
AGGGACCTCTGTCCACCCAGGGGAACCCTGGACAGATTCAGCGAGAAGGAGACACTTTTTGGAGGGGGGCTAGGAGTTGTCCTGAATGAACTCCCGAAGCCCTTGGGGATTTTAAGCTGCCCGTCTGCTACATTGTTCCTGTACATGTTCCTGCTACATGTAATCCCGTGGGGGAAAAGGTGTGTCTGTCCCCGCGTGCAGGTGAAGAAATGGGCTCAGAAAGGTGAAGGCACCTCCCTGTGGTCACACAGCCGGATGGGTGCAGAGCTGAGATTCGATCCCGGGCTGCTCAGCTCCCGTACGCCGGTTCCGGCTTCTGCCCCACGCCTGATCAAATGGCCTCCTGTCTTGTGCAGTGATCGTATTATCTTCCTTTGTGCCACAGACCTGCATGCTCTTGGGCAGCGGACTCTCAGTGCTGTGAAAACACTGGACCCCAACTGTTGTCTTTACCCTGTTCCCTGGCGGCTCCCGGTCTCTGCACCTGCAGGTGGGGCACGCAGCATGGGCCTCCCACTGACACTTCTAATGAAATGGAATGAGAGCTGGGGCCAGCGAGTCAAGTGCAGTGGAAAGCGTGCATCACCACCAAAAATAGGTGCCGAGGCAGCGCGGCCCATGGGAAACTGGCGGGGCCAGGGAGGTGTCCGAGCCTTCCAGGGCCTGGGTCCTCGTTCTTGGTTGTTTTCATTTCTCCAGATGACAGTGAGCTCTAAGACAGCGTGACGTTTGCAGAGCTGCCTGCTGTAGGCTGCAAGTGTTTTAGAATTCCAGAAAGGCTTTTCTCTTTCATGGTGTAAGACCCAGCCCTGCAGGAAGTGTCACTGAATCCTCTGACTCCAGCTCGCCTGGCTAGCTTCACTGCCCGCCAGCTCCTGCCGACCCTCCATGCATGCCCCACCCATCTACACACGCTGTGCGTGCACACACATCACCCCCCACATGCACACACACACACGCACAAATACACTTATACACATGCCCACATGCTTACACAGACACACCTCTACACATTCATATACACATGCACCCTTGAACACATATACAACCACCCGCACACATGCATGCACACACACAATTATACACACATACACACTTACACACCCCCACACATACACACTTATACATACCTATATACACATGCACACATACACCCACCCCTACACATATGTATCCACACACATGTGTACCCACACATGTATGTCCATGTACACGTGCACACACACATAGACATGTGCACATACCTCTATGCTTATATGCATACACACATATGCATGCACAAACACACACTTACACACCCCCGTATACACCTACACACACACAAACACATACACAATCATCACTCTAGGCTCTAGCAAGAACAGGTTTCTTTTTCTACTTTCTACATTCCGTGACTCATAAAGCTACTGCATTGGACTCAGTATTTGTACTTCCCAGAGCCATGCACGTGGTAGCTGTCTCTTGGTTGCTTCTGTAAGGCACTTCTCCCTGGAGAACAGACCCCTCTCACC
>NW_023190643.1:0-872 GCF_002007445.2 Ailuropoda melanoleuca | reverse complement strand
AGCTCCAGGATCAGCAGAAACTGAAAGAATATGTGACCACAAAACCAGCCCTGCAAGAAATATTAAGGGGAGTACTGTAAGGCAACAGAGACCCAAGGAGACACATAGACCAGAAAGCAAGACACAGTCCACAGAAAGGGGGATGTTACAGGTAATAGAGTGGCACTAAATTCATCTCTTTCAATAGTTATTCTGAATATAAATGGGCTAAAGGCTCCAATAAAAAGACATGGGGTATCAGATTGGATTTAAAAACAAGCAAGACCCATCTATATGGTGTCTACAAAAGACCCATTTTAGACCTAAAACACCCCAGATTGAAAGTGAGGGGGTGAAGAAGNATATGGTGTCTACAAAAGACCCATTTTAGACCTAAAACACCCCAGATTGAAAGTGAGGGGGTGAAGAAGCATTTATTATGCTAATGGACATCAGAAGAAAGCTGGGGTAACAATCCTGATATCACATAAATTACATTTTAAACGAAAGACTGCACTACGAGATGTATTAAGGAGGGCATGTATTGCATGGTGCCCTGGGTGTTATATGCAACTAATGAATCATCGAACTTTTCTTCAGAAACCAGGGATGTACTGTATGGTGACTAACATAATATAATCAAAAATCATTAAAAAAAAATAATAATAATTAGGCAAATTTTTTTTAAAAAAGGGAATTCCTAGTTCTAATTGTGTTTTAATTATATTCTCCAGTTTGAAGTTGAGTTTTCAAAGACATCTACATAATTAATGAACACATGAGGGCAGAGAAACTCCTGCATTGATGCAAAGTTGTTCATCATCATCCTCTTCAGCTTAGTTGTGGTGGAAAACACATGAATAAGATATTCTCTGAGCTCCATATCTGCATCT
>NW_023190642.1:0-1329 GCF_002007445.2 Ailuropoda melanoleuca | reverse complement strand
AACTAAAACAGGTGTAATAAGGCCCTAGTTTGATAACATAATACTTTTAAAAAGTCTAAGTTTCAGTAGAAAATCATCTGGTATACAAAGAACCAGAAAGATCTCAATGTGAATGGAAAAGGACAATCAATAGATGTCAACACTGGGATGACAAGAAATATTACCATTATTTAACAATGATTTTAAAGCAGCCATTATAAAAAGAAAATGTGTCAATGAGCATTAGGAATAAATGAAAACATAATAAACAATAATAAAAAATAATAAAATATAAACATAATAAAAACACTTAAATAAGCTAATAAAAATTTTAGGACACTAACCAAAATTAAAAACTCAATGTACAGGCTCAATAGTGGAATGAAGAAGAAGATGAAAGAATGAGTGAACTGGAAGATGTAGAACAATAGAAATTACCCAATATGAACAAAAGACAAAAAATAGACTTAAAAAAATATGAACAGAGCCTCAGGGACCTGTGGGACTATAGCAAAAGACTGTTGTGACCTGGATGAATCTCCAGAGAATTATGGGGAATAGAAAATACAAAACAACCACCAAACAAAAACAAAAACAAAAACAAAAAACAATCTCAAAAGAATATATACTGTATGACCGTATATATAGTTTTGAAATTAAAAAAAAATACATATATGTATTATATGAGAGAAATGGAGAGCAGATTAGTGGTTGCAGGGATTTAGAAGGGGGCCAAGATGGGAGTGGAGTAGGTATGGCTATAAAAGGGCAATATTAAGGGATCCTTGTGGTGAGAGACGTTTCATATCTTGACTCTATCGATGACAATATACTTGCCAGGCTAATATACCATAGTTTGTTAATTTCTTTAGGAGAGACTCTAAATGCAATCACATTGAGGATTGGGTTTCAGCATAGGAATTTTGGGGAGACATTGTTCAGTTTATGGCAACAGTAGAGCCTATATTGTTGCCAAGAAGAGTTACGCTCAATCAGTGCTTGTTGGTGCATTTCAACAGACTTCAATCATTTATTAGATAAAAATGGATTTTCTTTGCTGATTAGATTTAAATTTTTAAGTTATTAATGAGATTAGACTTTTTATATGTTCTTATATTTACATGTATCACATAGTTTATTTATATATTTATCTGACTTTTAAAAAAATTAAATATGAAGCCACATTCAGCTTATATTTGGACTCTTATTGTTATCCTTACTAACTCATATGAGCTATACATTTTTTAAGGATTTTTATTTCTTGACAATAATTATGTAAATATTTTTCTTTCTTTCTTTTTTTTTTTTTTTTAGTTTGTCTTGTGATTCTGTTTGTTTCTTTTTTAAGTG
>NW_023190641.1:0-563 GCF_002007445.2 Ailuropoda melanoleuca | reverse complement strand
CTTCCACAGCAGTGCTTCACTGGCTACATTTCTACTGAGCCATGAGCTCTGGGAGGCTGGGAACATGGCTGGTATGTCACATGCAGTCTTGGAATATAACAAATGCCCAGTGCTTTGTAGAGTCCCCAAAACTTTGGTTGATGAGTGATTTATCACCAGTCAGTGTTACANGTCAGTGTTACAAGTCATGGCACCACCAAATATGGGCAAGGAAAGGGCTGTTAGCACTCCCATTTGACAGACTGGAACAGGTAGCCACAACCAAGCGCTGTCTTGTAGGCAGGTAAATGCCATTGGAGATACAAGGGCTTTTCATTATTCTTAATATTATGACATATAAAATCTCCACAAACACATGATTCATTACCACACAGATTCACATGGACAACAAGTGACCCAGAGTTTCTCTCAACATCGTAATTACCGAAAGAAAGTCTAATGATTTATAGTTTATCTAAAAAGCACATTACTCTAATTCTTCACCAAATTCCAATTATGACATCACAGTCTGTTGGCTCACAAGAATTAATTTGCCAAGAGTTCCTTCTTACATGGTATGTTAT
>NW_023190640.1:0-758 GCF_002007445.2 Ailuropoda melanoleuca | reverse complement strand
AGAAGATGTCCAGATGGGTTCTTCTCGAATGAGACGTCATCTAAAGCACCCTGTAGAAAACACACAAACTGCAGTGCATTTGGTCTCCTTCTAACTCAGAAAGGAAACGCAACTCATGACAATGTATGTTCTGGAAACAGTGAATCGACTCAAAAATGTGAAATAGGTAATTATATTTCAAAATGTCAGCCTTTGTAGCACCTCTGAATTGAACGCAAGTCCCTCTGGCTACCTTCTCAGTGAAACTCCTAGTTTTCCATTCTTGAATGTTAACCAGCTAAGACTGTTCTCCATGTGGCTGTTGATGCCACAAGTCAAATCCTTCCAGAGGTCTCACCTTGTCATGATCGTGCTCTCAAACTTGACTTTCTCCCTTTTATACTTGAATCGAATCTTACTCATGGGGAAGGGNCTTACTCATGGGGAAGGAGTGGTGTAAAGATTATGTCTAAGGCCAAATTGTCAGTCCAAGTTGTAGAGTTTTTGGTAAATTATACATTTTTTTATCACTTCTAAGAATAAAAACTGGCAACTAATAAGCATCATGACATAAACCGGTAACAAATCAGACAATGCAAACTTGGCTTTGTTACCTGTGCTGTTACTGCCTCTAAGTAATCAGTTCCTCTGGTGGTCCTAAACTCTGTATTCAGGAAGGGTCACTAGCTCCACGCTCATTATGTGAGCGCCTCCCGTAGTGGTGTCATTCCTACCAGTAGACTAATCTCAGACCTTCTGTCAACGATGCATCACACTGT
>NW_023190639.1:358-610 GCF_002007445.2 Ailuropoda melanoleuca | reverse complement strand
CTAAAAGTCTTAAGTGTTTGAAATAAAAGTAATTTTTAAAATAATAGGTACAAAATTTAAAAACCAGCCAAGGGAAGTACAGTTCATACTGGCTACACTTGAAGCCGGCATGGATTTCACAGAGGCAATAAAGCCAGAAGCATCGTATGTTCACGAGTAACTGCTCATGTATTTTGAGGAGCTCTCCAGCCTGTACTTGCCGTTAAGGTACAACCCCAGCCACCAAAGAGGACCTTGGAAAATTTGTCCGCC
>NW_023190639.1:0-232 GCF_002007445.2 Ailuropoda melanoleuca | reverse complement strand
TGCCTGGGCTCCCCTCAGCCAGTGTCAGCATCCCTGGTCTCACGAGTACAGTTTAGAAATTTCCACGGACCGAAACCCATTCTTCCTTCATGGTCCTCTGTCCATTGGATACCCTTCGCGGATAGAGAAACTATTCAAAAAATAATAACCGTGGGGCACCCGGGTGGCTCTGGTAAGCGTCTGGCTTTGGTTCAGGTCATGATCCCAAGGTCCTGGGATTGAACCCCGTGTC
>NW_023190638.1:0-4673 GCF_002007445.2 Ailuropoda melanoleuca | reverse complement strand
CGGGCGGTGGCGGCTGCTGCGCGCCAGGCGGGAGGAGGGAAGGAGGCGGCAGAGCCGGGCGAGGGGGGAGGGGAGGCCGGCGCGTCGCCGCCCGCGTTCCAGGCCGCCGCCCGCGTGGACGCCCCTGGCCCGGGGAGGCCTCGACGACGAGCGCGGGCTCCGCAGCCGTCTCGGACCCAGCGCCCAACTCGGGGTCCCACGCGGGCACGAGGAGGCCTCACTGCTGGGCGGGGCCGCGGGAGCCAGTAGCAGACGGCCACGGGGACGGTCGGGGCCTCGAGGCTCCCCCTGACCCCGACCGGCGCCTCCCGAGGCGGGGGAAGCCTCCCTCGGGGCCCGGCCCTGACCGGAGGCCGATCCCCGCTGCCTACCCGGGCCTCGGCGCCCAGGTCTGGCTTTCCACGCCCGTGATAGCCGAGGCTGAGGGGTAGGGGGCCCCCTTTGTCCCCAGTTTGGGCTTGAGGCCCTCCCGGAGGCCACCGACGTCCTGATTTGGTCGCTCAGGGCACACCCTCCAGCCCTGCGCTCTAGAGGCCGGGGGTGGGGGATGGGGGAGGAGTGCGGCCTGGGAAAGCTGAGCGGGCCTTCCCCGGGATCCCCCGAGGCGGAGGGCTCTAGGGTAAGCCTCACATCTCCGGCCCTTTCTCGGGGAGGGGATGTGGACGGGGCGGGCCTTTGGAAATGCAGATGAGTCGCCTCCTGCTGCTAGTCGCCCGGGCTGAACCTTCGTGACTCAGCCGCACCCCCCAATCCTTTCCTGAGTGAGGGCCGCCTGGGCGGATGGAAAAGGGGGGCTTTTGTGAGGTTCCCTTTCCCTCAAGGGGACCCTGCCCGGTGTGTGGCTATCAACTCCCTAACAAAACCCTCCGACTTCTCCCTGTCAGGCTCTTGGCTGGAGAAAGGACAGCTGCCCGGTACCCCCCGACTGAACCATCGCCCTTTGGACAGCAGGAGCAGCCCTAATTTCACTGACAATAAGGTAGGTGTGAGCCCTTTGCCAGCCTGCGAGGGAGATTTGGGGGGCTTGGGCCTGGAGCCCAGGGAGGGCGGGCACCCCAAACCCGCTAGGCTGGTTCTGCAGCCCCTCCCCCTACAGATGTGTGGGACTGTGTGTGTGTGAAATCAGCTCCCTGCTGGGCCTGCTCGGGCCATCCATCCCCGCCTGTCAGCTCCTGTTGTCAAGAGTTTGTGGCGTGCAATTCTATGCAGTGTTGAGCCTCATAGGAGGCTGCACTTGCAAGTATTTCCCAGTTGTGTGTTTTGTGGTGGGGGAGCGGGCCCTTGGTGCCTCTTCTGAAAGGTACTGTCTGCTGCCAGGAAGCCCAGCCCTGCTCTGGCCCTCCCTTCCGGCCCAAGTGGGGGCATGTGGGGTGACTGTGAAATGGCCTCTTCCCTCTGATGTCTAGCTGCTAGGGAGGTGGAGAACACAAGTACCTGAGATCTGGGCCAGCTTTCTCTGAGAAAGAGGCTTCTGCACTCTTCTCCCCATTCCTGGGAATTCCACCATTCTCTGCACACCCCCCTCCCCCAAAAAGAGTCCTGTTTCTAAAATCAGACATATTGGGATTTGAAACCTGGCTAGCCATTTACGTGCTATGATTTTGCTTGAGCTGCTTAGTCTCTGAGCCCGTTTCCCCCGGTGCACAAATGGAGCTGGGTGAGTCCCAGTCTTGAGCATGCTCATTAGACTCCAGGGCCCAGTCCTGAGTGTTTGATTCAGTAGGTGAGGTCTGAGAGCTTGCATTTCTAACAAGTTCCCAGGTGATGCTAATGGCTGCCATCCAGGGCACATTTTGAGAACCCTTGGGCTGGGTAACACCTGGAGGTTTTGTGAGGACTACGGGAGCTAATGCACTTGAAACCCCAAGCTGAGCGCCTGACACAGAGGCGTTAAGCTTCCCAGTAATGGCAGCTCTCTCCTTTTCTCCTAACACAACCTGTGATTGCTCATAGTTTCCCACTGTCTCCAGGAAGCTCCACAGCTGTTAGTGGTGTGGCCCTTGATCTCTGATCCCTCCCCCACGTGATCTCTAGTAAGGGATTACTTTGATGAACCATTTGGGTCCGGGTGCCACTGATCCCCACCACTCCCCAGGTGGGCTGAGGTTTGGCTTCCTTGTGGGATGAGCTCTGCCCACTTCTACTCCACCCCACAATGTGAGGGCTAAACTGAGGTTTTGGGGAGTCAGAAGGGCTTGACCTGGAGATTTGGTTGAGAGCCATCCTGGCACTTAATTAAGGGAGGCTCTAAGTCTGATGGCTGTGCTGGTGACCTTGGGTGAGTCTCCTGTGTGAAATGATAATAAAAGATGCTGGAGTGGGAAGATTAAGTGTGATTAAGGGGGCTTGGCCTCACGTTCAGGCTTCACACTAGTTGGCCTCCATTCCCATGTGGCTGCAGGGAGTGGGGGTTGGGCTGTGTGAGCTCCTCCCCCACCAACCCACCCCCGAGGCACGTGGCAAAGCCTCAGGGCAAAGGGGAAGACTGACTCTCCGTAGGCAGGGAGCCAGCACCGTTTTTCCTCCTGTGTGGTTTGAGTCGGAATGGTGCCTCTCCCCAGCTTCGCCGGCTATTCCATGATCGGCTCATAATTTGGGGTCACTCCCCAAAAACCCGGAGAGTAGAAGTGACTCACCCAAGGTCACGAGGCCACCACTGGCAGCCAGGACGGGGTTCCAGGTGTCTTGACTTGTAGCCCATCGCCTGTGTCCATGGCACCCCCCCATCCCAGCTGTCTGGGTTATTTTGGGCTCCCTCCCGTGCCAGCTGTCTGCTGGCATTACTGCCAGGAAGCTGGGAAAGCTGTCTGGCTGAAAGTAACCAGCATGGTGCACTTGGCTCCTTCTGGCCCCCTTCCCTTGGCCCCATGAGGGTCTCCAGGTCCAGATAAGCTGGGTCTGGTCCATCTTGTCCTTTGCTGGGTGGGGAAGGAGGTTCACTCTGCTGCACCTGGCACCAGACCCCCTTCCCCCTATGGGGGGGAGGAAGCACTCTGTAAAAGTTGATGAGGCTCACGTTCTTAATATCCCGTGGGCCTCTTCCTTCCATTCTGACCCCAAACTCAAGATTTAAATTCGGTGCTGCTATTGGATTGCTCTTTCAACCCCCCTTGATCCTCACGTGACTGGCTTGCTGCCTGAGGGTGTCCTCCATCCCTTTAGATAGAGTCCTTAGGGCTCCCAGAGACCGGGGTCTTTATGGGGTCTTTATGTCCCGGGCATCGGATGGTTAAATGATTTAAATTTCTCCCTCCCAGCCACAGCCTGGAGCGCTATAGCCAGCTCCTTCACTCCCGCCCTTGGAACAATTAGGGAGCAATTAGGTGTGAAACTGTGGTCTGGGTATGATTCTTGGGAGAGGGAGGTGTCCCCATGACCTGTAAAGATCATAACCCCCTCCCCGCTTCCCTTTCTTCTCTTCCACCTTTCTTTGTCCCCCACCCGCACCCCACCCCTATCACCTCCTGGGGGCAGGGAGAGGAGCAGCAGCCTGTCTGTCCTCTGGCTGTGGTTCCTCCTGGCTCAGAGGTTGGCCCCACCCCCGGGTCACACAGCAAGCTCAGGGCGGGACTCCTCCTGGCGCCAATCCGGTGGGGCCAGCCTGGAGAGGGCCACGCCAGCGGAAGGGCGGCCCAAGGCTGGGAGGTGGCTGGACCTGCCTCGCTACTGGACACCAGGGTCCCGCCTCTTCCGGCCCATCCACCGAGAGCCCCAGCCAGGAATACGACCTTTTGGACCCTCTGGGTGGAGACTGCGTCTGCCTGGACTGTGGCTAGAGGCACCCCGCCATCTTGGAGGCCGCCTGGGTCAAGCGCTGTCTCCAGCTGGCCAGTTACCTCAGCAAGTTCCTGCCCCTCTGGGAGCTGAGGTCTCCCCATGTGAACCAGGAAGAGGAAGGTGGTTGATGACCTTTTGAGCTGTGTCTTGAGTCTGGCTTTGTGAGGGGAGCTTTTTGTTTCAGCAAGACCTCCCCACCAGCACCACCAGGTCCTGAGCCCTAAGGAGAGTCCTTGACTCCCAGGTCATCCGTGGCCGCCTCCCATCTCTGGTACCTCAAAGAACAGCTCAGTTTCTTCTGTCTCATCTGGGGTGGATGACCCCTCAGGCGTGAGGTGACCTCTTAGGATGTTCGGAGGTACCGGGGAAGTAGGAGCTGGAAGCAGTGGTATTAACTTCCCCGTGCTAAGCTATGCTGGTCAGACTTTGCTCTGACAAGATAGAAGTGCATCTGGCCCTTATTTCTCTCCTGGGCTCAGTTGGCCTTACTATAGCACAGGCCAAATGTGTTCACCCCACAAATGCCACTGGCCTGCTCCCTTAGGCTTTTGTGTCCAACAGCTCTATGTTACGATCAAATTTAAAAAATCTTTCCTGCTTTCCTAAATCTCTCCAGGAATTCCTAGTGAATAAGAGGTGAATGACTTAGGTCCTCAGAACATCTCACAGGTAAGAAAGCAGGGCTCCCCGTGCATGTGGGCAGACCCAGCTCCTCAGCTGGCCTGCCTGGGCCCAGCTGCCTCTGAGGAAGCTCTCAGCAGCTGGCCTGGCTCCTGGGTATTTTTAGGTACAGATCCAGCCCCTACACCACCACTGGAGCCGGGTCCAAATCAAACACACTCCAGGTCCCGCGAGGCTGGGGTTCTGCCAGCCTTTTGGCGGGGGTGGGTGGGTGG
>NW_023190637.1:0-1713 GCF_002007445.2 Ailuropoda melanoleuca | reverse complement strand
ATAGTACTTCCCCATCTGAGGATTAAGTGAGTAAATAATTTTGGGGCTCTTGGTGTCTTACATATTGTAGATGCTACATAAATGTTTGCTAACAAATAATTTTGATTGATGATTGATTTAAACCGTGGTTAGGCTCCATTAGTTGGTTCCAAAAGCCAGCTAAATAGACTGTCTTTCTTTGTCCTAAGTCAGCTATTCTTAATTACAGTGTCAAAAAAATGGTGTATCAAAAGTAGATTTTAGCTAATACAAATTAAAATGTGAAAATCCTCAAGTTCTTTAACATATATATGCACATATGTATATATATATAGATACATACATGTATGTTTGTATATATATCTATATAGATAGATACATACACATGTGTACACACACGTAGTATATATATAGAGAGAGAGAGACAGAGACAGAGAGACAGAGAGAAGCAAACTCAAATTACCTTGATATCAGCATTGCTCTTGCTACTTTGCCAAAATTAACTATGTGGTCGAGAATAAACATTTTCTTTCTCTGGGTTTCGGTTTCTTAAGAAATGGCTGGAATTATACCCAATAATGCACAGGAGTTGAGAATAACCTGGGTTTGCCCACAGATGTTGTACATGGGGTGCCAAAGGCTGTATGCTAGTTCTAAACGTCCATACTTAACTCCCCAGGAAACCTAACTTAGGGCCAGGTCTGCTATTCCTCTTACATCATCTTGCTTATGGGAAAGACCTAGTTCTCTAAGCATTGCCCTTTGTGGCATAGATTAACTAGATGGCCACCACACCTATGCCCTCTTCCTCCTGGCCACCCAGCTGCACAAGCACATTTCAGCTTCCATTGCTATTAGGTAGGGCATGGGATGAGTTTTAGCCAATGAAATGTGGGCATAAATGAAGTGAGCCACTTCTTAGCCTGACTCATAGGAGCCTCCCATGTTTGATACCCCATCCTTTTCCTCTATCCACCCTCTAAACGGAGAAGATTCNGAAATGTGGGCATAAATGAAGTGAGCCACTTCTTAGCCTGACTCATAGGAACCTCCCATGTTTGATACCCCATCCTTTTCCTCTATCCACCCTCTAAATGGAGAAGATTTTGAGGACTGAATGAGAGTGGAGTCAAGATGGAAGGAGCATGGGTCCTTGACCAGTGGAAAGCTAATTATCCAGAAACAACTGCATTGGACAGCCAGAAATGAACTCGTGTTGAGCTAACTCCCTGAGAATTTGGAGGTTATCTGTTAAAATAGCTCACATTCCCTTAATGAATAAGCTCAGCAATAAAGAAAAGTGTCGCCTCTCAACAAGACACCACTGAATTCAGTGGAAACAGAATGCTGCTCTCCTTAATCTTGCCTTTAGCAAAACACTAGCTAATAAGGTGAATTACTGGATTTGCTTGGTTGCTTTCACATGACACACAAGAATATCAGTAAGAGCGCTAGGCTCTTCTGATGAGGCCAAATCACAGCACCCAGAGTCACTCCAGCCTTGAATGACTGTCTGTGAGGTCTACAGGACATGCTCCTGTTTGCTTTGAAGAGGAAATGTCTTTCAGAGAATATGTCAGTGCATTCAGGCAGGAGTCATAATGACAAGGTTACTATTCTACTCCCAATATGATTGTTCCTTGCAATAGGTGATGTCATCTGTCAGAATGACTTTCAGGAACCCCTAAAATGTGTTTGCGAACTCCTACCATGGAGTCAACAGACACTGTCAGT
>NW_023190636.1:0-1552 GCF_002007445.2 Ailuropoda melanoleuca | reverse complement strand
TCAAAATAATGCTGAGAAGTTAAGTTAAAAGAGGCCTACAAATATTCACCAGATTTATCAATAGTAGGTTTCGAGGGCCCTTTGTGAGACCTGTTTCTGTGCAATGCTGGAGTCCAAACTCGNTTGTGAGACCTGTTTCTGTGCAATGCTGGAGTCCAAACTCGAGAGTAGTGTAGTTAGAAGAGTGTGTTGGAAATGAGTTGAACTTTTTCTTTATATACGTTTGGCCTTAAAGGTGAAGAGATAGAGAGACTCCTAACTGGTGCGGGACGGTCATATTTGAGGAAAGGATTTCAGTTTTTAAATAAAAGAGGCTTGAGTATGTTTGAACACCAATGGAAGAATCCAAAGAGATGTCACAATGTATAAGAAAAAAAAGGAAGAAGGGGGATAATCAATAATGCAATTTTCCAGAGAAGACTGAAGCTGATAAGATTGGAAACATATAAGGAGTACTGCCATTGGATGGGCAAAGGGGCTGCACACCTTCACTAACCTGGAAGGAACATTGTTAGCTTACTTCGGTACACATGGCAAGTTCGAATGTTTGATGGCAAGAGAAGCAGGCGTGTGTGTGTGTGTGTGTGTGTGTGTGTGTGTGTGTGCCTGTATATATATAAATCTTGTATTTTCTCTGTAAAGTAAATAATGACATCATCGGCTTAATTTTGAGAAAGAGAAAGGAGAGTTCAGATTTGAGGATTAGGTCAAAATAATAGAAGTTGACCAGACAAATGTAGGAGAATAGACTGTCAGTGTTGACTGTATATCAGGGTTGGTTACCATGGATATATGGGCATCCAATCTGCTTTCCTTGACTGACTCACCTTTATTTCTTTTTGCCTCCATATACAGTTCAGCTGGAACAAACGTAATAAGAAGGCAAGCATGGAAATAAAATTTTATGTCTATTTCAAACAGTTTGGATGGTGTTCTGACCATTCGCTCTATATAACATTTTGAAATCCCCTGGAGCCACCAGATGTAAAACAGGGATCTAACCATTTAGCATATAAAGCCATTTAGAACAAGAAGAAAGAGGACAAAAGAAGCACATGACCACGGAATCTAATCGAGCAGTGACATTTCGATATACTAACCCTTCCTGAGGGTGGGGAGGCATGAAAGAGGCAAAGAATGGTTTCTTCCTGCTTTCGGAAGGCGTGTGGAGGCAAATCGACAGTGAGATGAAGCATGCTAGTATATACAGATGAAAATGTTATTATGCAAAAGCAAGGAAATGGGGATTTAATGTGACTAATTTCACTTCTAAATCAATTTTTCATGCCCTTGTATGAAACCTTGAGCCCGAAGCTAAAAGAACAGGTAAAAAATGGTGAG
The DNA here is from genome assembly GCF_002007445.2 of Ailuropoda melanoleuca. Classification (NCBI taxonomy): domain Eukaryota; kingdom Metazoa; phylum Chordata; class Mammalia; order Carnivora; family Ursidae; genus Ailuropoda; species Ailuropoda melanoleuca. The sequence continues at coordinate 211 of NW_023190636.1, read as the reverse complement.
ATAGCAAATCCTATAACACTTTGCTGCTGCCCCTTCCTTTATATATGCAGTCTATTATATTTTCAATGAGACTGATCTTATGTAAGCGGTTATTCTTTGTTTCCAACAAAATCTGGCTTTAGTATAACGACGATTGCACCTTCTTTTACTTCAGCTTTCCAATGTATTTGGTGCATGCATAGTTGGGAATTTGACCTGCCCAAAGAGACAT
>NW_023190635.1:0-533 GCF_002007445.2 Ailuropoda melanoleuca | reverse complement strand
ATGCCTCCAGCTCTCCAGATCTTCCTGGAAATTAAATGTGATCCAAGATCTGTCATATTTACCCTTGTAAATTTCCCACGAGAGGCCTCCCCTGGCACTCTGATTTTCCATGATATCTACAGACTTGAGAACGAGCCAATGGCCTGCTGGTGACCCTCCCAGACTCACCGAGGGTTCTCCACATGAAGTTGACATTATGGCAGTCAGAGCCAACCCTACCCCATGACACACTTGTCTTCTTCCAGACTGTGGAACCCACAGGAGGAGACAGAAGGTACCTGTGTTCNGAGGAGACAGAAGGTACCTGTGTTCCAGATAACCCTTTGTAGCTTGATATCAACCCTAGAATGATTATCTCTAAATTTCTTAAAGGTTAGAAGGAGGCAGATTTTTATCGTAGGGCTGCTGTGGTTTGGGACTTTTTTTGGTTCCCTTACAGTGACGCTACTACTACCTGAGACAAAGAAAACCACACCATCTTAAGTTTGAAAGGCATATTTTCCATGAAGATTAAAATCTAACTATAAATCTGT
>NW_023190634.1:0-779 GCF_002007445.2 Ailuropoda melanoleuca | reverse complement strand
GTATCTGTCTTGGTCTGTCTCTCTGTCTATATCTGCCTGTCCCTTTCTGTGTATCTCTGCCTACTCATCTTCTTCTGTCTTTGTTTCTGTCTGCCTCTGTGCTTCTGTCTCTAGCTGTTATTGTTGCTCTCTATGTCTATATTAATCTGTAGATATTAACTCTGTCTCTCAGGCTCTATATGTCTTTATGTGTTTCTATCTCTCTTTCTCTGTCTGCCTGGCACTGTTTGCTACCTGTGCCTATATTTCTTTTCCTAAATCTACCTTTGTCTTCGGTAATATCTTCTTTTCTGTCTGTCTTTCTACTGTTGACTATCTTTTTGCTTATATGTCTCTCTCTCTCTGTGTATGTCTTTTTCTTTCTGCCCATCTGTCTTTATTTGTCTCTCTGTGTCTTTCTGTCTCTGTGTAGGTGCCTCTCTGTCTCTGATACTCTGTCTCTTTTTGCCTCAGTCTATTTGTCTCTGTCTCTCTTTGTTAGTTTCTCTCAGTCTCTGTCTCTTGCCATCTGTCTATTTGTCCACCAATCTCTGTCTCTGTAAGTCTCTATGTTTGCTCTCTTTACACTTGTGTATCTTTGTCTTTCTCTAGCTGCCCTGATTCTCTGTCTGTCTGTCTGTCTCTATATGTTTCTGATTTTGTCTCTCACCTTGTCTCTCTGTCCTGTTTGTATGTATGTATGCATTTCTGTTTGTCTCTCTTGGTGTTTGTTCTTGTCTGTCTCTATGCCTAAATTTCTTTCTCCATGTGTCTGTTTATGTCTGAATATCTCATATCTG
>NW_023190633.1:998-1318 GCF_002007445.2 Ailuropoda melanoleuca | reverse complement strand
CAGCTACAATTTGTTCAAATATCTCTTCTAGACCTCTGTTTTTCTCCACCCCCTCAGGGATGCCAATGATTGTGACATTGGATCGTTTCATAGAGTCAGTAATCTCCCGTAATCTACATTCGTAGATTGTAGATCTACGAATGTAGATTTTTACCCATGAATGTAGATTTTTTTAAGACCAGCTTCTATTTTCGTTTTTTCTTCTACTAATGCATCCTCCAATTCACTAATACGTTCCTCTGCCTTGGCGACCCTGGCCGTCAGAGCCTCTAGTTTTGACTGCATTTGGCTCATAGAATTTTTAATTTCTGTCAGATTCA
>NW_023190633.1:539-902 GCF_002007445.2 Ailuropoda melanoleuca | reverse complement strand
CATTGTTGCTCTGAATTCCATTTCTGATAATTTGGATACATCCATATGTATTAATTCTGTGGCAGAGGCCACAGACTCATTATCTTCTCTTTGCTTGGGGGGGACTTCTCCTTCTCGTCATTCTGATTAGGAGAGATTGCGTGGTTGTCCAGGGCCCAAATTATTGACTGGGACCCAGGCCATGCACCCTTGTTTTATAGAGATCTTAGGGATGTGGGCTTCTTCCTTAAAGATTTTATTTATTTATTTGAGAGAGAGAGACAGACAGTCAGCAAGAAAGGGAACCCAAGCAGAGGAGTGGGAGAGGAAGAAGCAGGCTCCCGGTGGAGAAGCCCGATGAGGGACTCCTTTCCGGAACGTTGT
>NW_023190633.1:0-237 GCF_002007445.2 Ailuropoda melanoleuca | reverse complement strand
GGACCATTCTCCACTGATGTTCTGGCCACTTTAACTCTGTTTCTGTTGGTGCTGCTCAACCCTGTAGCATCCCAAGCTGTGCGCCCTACACCCGGCGTCCCAGCCCTCACTTCCAGGGCTGGCGCATCTCTGTCCTTTGTGTTTCTAACCCTGCCAGCCGCCCTGCGCGCCTTCCCAGAGCTCCCGGTCTCAGTCTGGATCCAGTGAGCACACCGGAGTTCCAGAGCTCCGTGAGAT
>NW_023190632.1:0-1021 GCF_002007445.2 Ailuropoda melanoleuca | reverse complement strand
AAATCTTTAAAAAAAATACCTGGAATTCTTAATTCATCTTTGATATCAGTAACAGGTTCTACGTTTTGGCATTCCTAAAAAAAAAAAAACAGTAAATAAAGCACATGTGAGCATAATTTATATGTTATACTTNTTATACTATACCTTAGTAGAATCTTACCCCTTTTGGAGGCAGTTGATTGAAAATTAAATGAGAATAGATATTTAAAGTTACACGAGGGGTGCCTGGGTGGCTCAGTTAGTTAAGTGTTTGCCTTAGACTCAGGTCATGATCTCAGGGTCCTGGGATCGAGCTCCACCTCAGGATCCCTGTTCACCAAGGAGTCTGCTTCTCCCTCTCACTATGCCCCTGCCCCCTGCTCCTGCTCTCTCTCTTTCACTCAGGATCTCTCTCTCTGAAATAAATAAAAAATTAAAAATAATAAAGATAAGCTAATGGGAAGTCAGTGGACTGAAGTCATTCTCATATCAGACTATCCTTGATTGCACAGAACTTTTTTAATGGTCACTACATAACACNCTACATAACACTTTTTATTATTTTATTTTATTTATTTATTTAATTTTTTTTGAGAGAGAGTGTGAGTGGGGGCTGGGGGAGCAGCAGAGGGAATGAGAGAGACAGAATTTTAAGCAGGTTCCATGCCCAGGACGGAGCCCGATGTCTCATGCCCCTGAGATCATGACCTGAGCCAAAAATCAAGAGTCGAACACTCAAACGACTGAGCCACCCAGGTGCCCCTACATAACACTGTTTAATGGCATTGTGCGCTGTATATTTTAAAAGATGCAATACCGTGTGATTATAGAATTATAGAATGATCACTATTTGGTTATTTATTTCAGGTAACATATTAGGCAAGCTAAACAAAGAATTTCAAATGAAGGTCTTGAAACATCATCTAAATGATATTTAATTTAATTTAAAAATTAATTTGATCTATTTTTATACCTTTTTATCCTTAGTTCATTTAAGCCCTTAAATTCATTATCCTTGGATTAGCTGTCAGATATTCCTAAT
>NW_023190631.1:0-1345 GCF_002007445.2 Ailuropoda melanoleuca | reverse complement strand
TCTTCGTGCATGGTCATTATCCTTTTACTACAAGCTTATCTGCCTGCTGTAAAATAACTTGCATTTGAAATTTCTCCAGTGTCACCTTGTAATGTCAAATGGATTTATTTCAGACTGAGTTGAGGCCCTAGTGACTTTCAGAAAATAATTACTTCCATTCCAACTAGGTTTCCAGGAATACTGGCATTCCATGGTGACACTGTTATAAGTGACCCGGCTATCTCCACTTGTCTCATTATTCATTATTCCCTGGAAATGATCATGAACTATACATTCATAAACTTTTCCTTGGATCACCAAAGGACCCAACAGAGTGGCCCATTGGGCAGTTCTATTCATTTCTTCCTAGTAGAGTTAAGACATTTTGCACCTGGGTTCCTATTTTATAGATGGCCCGAAGAATACCTACTGTATGTATACTCAAACTTTACTGTATATTAGAATCTTTATTACTATACAGAATGTCTTTTGTGTGTTTGGAAAATGTACAATTTCTTTTCTTTGAAGTGCTGATGTCCTTCATATTTTTTATTTTTACCAATTTTGAGGTATAAATGAATAATTTTCGGGGTAATTTATATATCATAAAATTCACCATTGTAAATGTATAATTCAATTATTTCTAGTAAATTTATGGAGTAGTGCAGCCATCACCACAGACCAGTTTAGAATGTCTCCATCACTGTGGAATGTTCCCTTGTGTCCTCATTCAGTTAATGCTTGCTTCCACTCCCAGCTCCAAGCAAAGACTGAACTGTCTCTGTGGATTTGCCTTATCTGGATATTTTATGCAAAGGCTTTTTTATGCAAAGGGAGTTATATGATACACAACCTTTTGTCTCTGACTGTTTTTGAGTATTTTTACTACTCAAAATAATTATGTTTTTGAGTATTTTTTTTTCAGGAGTAAATGCTTCTTAGTTTGCTGTAAGCTTTCAGGTTATTTCCAGAACACTAAATGGTTGTTTTTGATAATTTCATCCGGTTTTATAGTTGCTTTTTGGGGGAAAGGATTGCTGACTTCTTTACTCCCCTTGCTGGAGGTCTTAGCCCTTTTTTAAATTTTAGGGAGGAAATGAAAGGCTCCAGGTGAAATCTGGACTAAAGGTTGACTCCACTTTGGATATACTGTGCTTTGATAATAGCAATTGTCATAAGAAACATTTTCTTGAATCATCTTTTCCAATGATTCTTGATATAGACCATGCAGAGATCTAGAGAATTTAAAGTTTTTGTTCAAGAGTCTATCAAACGCAAGCATTTTCTATTACCTATTCTTAACCTGGAATCTGTCCAAAGAGCTTTCCTCTTTTCTGAATTTATAGTAACTTTTTATCATTTTTAA
>NW_023190630.1:0-806 GCF_002007445.2 Ailuropoda melanoleuca | reverse complement strand
ATCAATGAACATCATCTCACTTAAATATGGGAGTATAAAGGAATAAGTTCAAGAAGTTAGAGGACTCAGCCGCTCTTATTGGTATTAAAGAAGAGCGTCCAGGAAAAAACCTCCAGCTAACATCCGCGTTTTTAATTGGGACCCAGATTCCCCATTGGGTGAATGTGCCTTGGATGCATCCAGCACTTAGAACCAAGAAACAAAGTGCGAAGATAAAGACCTTGAAGTCACATCGGCCTTATAGAACGTGGAACAAAAATCAAGGTGCTTTGTTACCGTGAGTGAAACACGATCAGCACAGCACGGAGAAACAAAATTTGGCCAAACCAGCCTCCAATGCAATGTTTGCTTCATGGGTAAATCCCATTAAAACTGCTGGTGGCAATGGAACNGGTGGCAATGGAACGAAAATGCCTAAAACATTTCTGTCAGAAACAACACTGTGCAGTGGCCGTCTTAGCACTATCATCATCCTTCGTGAATAGGGAATCATAGGGAAAGTGTTCACGAAGCTTGACGAGAGTGCCAAACAGTGGTCTCTGAGACAACACACAATCCATGGAAATATAAGCGAACATCATCTCACTTAAATAAGGGAGTATAAATGAAAAAGTTCAAGAATATCGAGGGCTCAGCGCCATTCTTGTTGGTATTAAAGTAGAGCGACAGGAAAACACCTCCCGCTAACATCCGCATTTTAATTGGGACCCAGATTCCCCACGGGTGAATGTGCCTTGGATGCATCCAGCACTTCCAACCATGAAACAAAGTGCCAAGTTAAATCCCTTGAACTCACATCGGCCTTA
>NW_023190629.1:0-1435 GCF_002007445.2 Ailuropoda melanoleuca | reverse complement strand
GAAGCTAATAAAAATACCATTGCTTAATCTGTAACATCATTTAATGATTTTCCATTGGGAAGTGGTTGGAAAATTACTGTTTCTTGGCTTCTAATATGAACATTTCCAAAATTTCTTAAGTCTCTGTTTTGGACCATGTGAAACAGAAACAAAAAGCAGTACCTAGTACTGGTATTCTTTGCCCTAGTAGAAATTCAGCGACACAAAACTTTTCATGGGCAAGTTTCTTGGTACCTTCCCTCTCTGACAGTCTGCGTTGCAGATAAAAGTGAGAAGAAGCGGGGAAGCCAGGAGTAATTCAAGGTTTTTAACCGTGATATTTGTAAGAATGGTGATGCTGTTGGAGGAATGGAAAACATCTTCACGGCTGTTTTGGTGTGCTGGGGGAGGGGTGATGCAGGGAGGAGGAGGCAGGAATTACGATTTTAATGTGCTCAGTTTAAGAGAACATTGTCGGGAGGCGCCTGGGTGGCACAGCGGTTAAGCGTCTGCCTTCGGCTCAGGGCATGATCCCGGCGTTGTGGGATCGAGCCCCACATCAGGCTCTTCTGCTGTGAGCCTGCTACTCCCTCTGCTTGTGTTCCCTCTCTCACTGGCTGTCCCTATCTCTGTCGAATAAATAAAAAAATCTTTAAAAAAAAAAAAAAAGAGAGAGAGAATATTGTCGGGAGATCCAAGTGTTAATATCCTGTAGGCATATTACTTCTCTAGTTAAGTTAACAGTGGCTAACTGCTCCTACTCTGCAGTCAGACTGTCTGAGTTTGTAATCCATGCTTCATCATTTACTAAGTTTGACCTTGGGCAAGTTACTTGGCCTATTGAACCTCAGTTTCCTCATCTGTAAAGTGAGGGTAATAATAATAATAACAATAGTACATTCTTCCTTCATATACCCAATGTGGAGACTAAAAGAGATAATAAATGTAAATGCTTTAGAAGAGGTCCCTATAAGTACTCAACATGGTTTCTTGTTTTTATGATTTTATACCCTATCTACTTCCTATGCAACAGATTGTCATATTAAAACACATATAAATAACACTTTAGGTAGAACAAAATCTAAATTGGTGAAGAAATAGAGAAATTCCTACAATTTAATACTCATTTTAGCTAAGGCAATGCATATGGCTCCCATTACAAGACAATCACACTGCTTGTTGAGTTACGATTTTAAGGAGACACGCATTCTGCTACATCTGAATAAGTATAGAATACATCCCTTCCACCCAATCCAAGTTGAATTAATTAGTTAGGTGTGGTTATTTAGCATTATCCATTTAATAATTTGCCAATATCTCACAAATATAGCAACTTTAGTTTCAACATAATGGATATTAAATTTCAAACAATAGTCTGAAAACAATTTCTAGTAATTTCTTTAGGCCATTATTAGTTCAAGATAATAAATTATTTCCCCAGCTTGGAATAATGCTT
>NW_023190628.1:981-1182 GCF_002007445.2 Ailuropoda melanoleuca | reverse complement strand
CCTTTCTCAGTGCTGTGTTCGTCGTGTTTCACTAACGGACCCAAAGCACCTTGATTCCTGTTCCACCTTCCGTAAGGCCGTCGTGACTTCAGGGGCTTTCCACTCACACTTTGTTTCTTGGTTCTAAGGACTGGATCCTCCCCATGCCCCTACACCCAATGTGGAATCGGGGTCCCCAGTGAAAAGGCTGCTGTTCGCTGG
>NW_023190628.1:703-875 GCF_002007445.2 Ailuropoda melanoleuca | reverse complement strand
TACTCACGAGAGATGATGATCGTTGATATTTCCCTGGACTGTGTGGGGTCTCAGAGACCACTGTGGGGCACTCTCGTCAGGCTTCCGCGACCACTTTCCCTTATGTTTCCCTATTCACAAAGGGTGATGATAGTGCTAAGACGGTCCCTGTACTGTGTTCTCTCTGACGGAC
>NW_023190628.1:0-207 GCF_002007445.2 Ailuropoda melanoleuca | reverse complement strand
ATTCACGAAGGGTGATGATAGTGCTAAGACGGTCCCTGTACGGTGTTGTTTCTGACGGACGTGTTTTGGGCCTCTTCGTTCTATTGCCGCCAGCAGTTTAGACAGGATTTCCCCAGGGAACAAACATTTCGTTGGCAGCGGGTTTTGGCCGAATTGCCTTTCTCAGTGCTGTGTTCGTCGTGTTTCACTCACGGTACCAAAGCACCT
>NW_023190627.1:0-4654 GCF_002007445.2 Ailuropoda melanoleuca | reverse complement strand
CGGGGGGGGGGGGGAATTGGGCTGGGCTGGAGGGGGCCGGTCTCTCCCCCATGCCCTCCCCCCCTGAAAAGCTTTCACGGTGATTAGTTTAATTAGTTTACCTGACGAAGGGATCTGGTTACGGCAGAGCCGGGAGGGCCTCCAAATCTCCTACCTGAGATAAGAAGGCTGCCTCTTGTCTAATCTCTCAGCTTAGAGGCCATGTTTTCATATTTAAGAAATGGTTTCCAGGCTCAGGGGTGGGGTGGGCAGAGAGGTAGACAGCCTGGCCTAGTTGGGTTTTGAACGTGTGCATGTATCATTAAAAGGCCCTTTCTGCTCATCAGGCCCATGTGGCCTGGTGTCCCACGTCATTCCTGTAGGTTGGGTTTCACTCGTACCTGGACCAGGGGCACCTGGCAAGGGGTCTGTATTTATGGAGAAACCCAGTCCCGCACGGGCTGTCTGCTGGAAACAGCACCAAGTCCAAAGGTGGGCCAGTGCCTGTCCCTGCTCCCAACCCCAGATGCAAGAACCACTTTAGGCCTCTTGGCTCCTTCCTTTTTCCCTCAGTTGGCTTACACCCTGAAGGAACCCTTGGGAGTAAAAATTCAAGAAGGGAGCAAACGCTGAGTGAGCAGTTACCATGTGTGTGCCTTCTGAGTGATCCTGGCCATCTGCTGAGATGGGCTTGAATTTTGTCTTTAATGTCTTACAAGCTGTGTGTTCCTAGGTAAGTCACTTAACTGCTCTGGGCTCCAGTTTCTTCTGTGCAGTGGGTGATGTGGTATCTACTTCACATGGCTGTTTTGAGGCTTTAACAAGCCCTTAAAAGTGCGTGGTAGTAGCATAGTTTTGTTTTGTTTTTTAATAAATTAGTTCAAGATATAAGTATTCATCGTCACACTTGCCGGCTGGACCTCAGACCTGTAGTCAGGCCCCGCAGGGAGAAGGCAGGAAAAGTAGCCAGAGCCCTACAGCTTCGCTCCCGAATTCTCCTAGCTTTGCCCAGAAGAGTCAAGACATGGAGGGATCCGTGAAGGTGTTGATTCCAGTGTTCCCCACGTTCACAGGGGAAAGCAGATGTTTGGACAGCGATATAAAAATAATTCGCTGGAATAAATTGGACGAGGTTTTGCTTAAAGCTGTACCACCTGCAAGTTCCCCAGAAAACAGTCTTTTATCAGGACGACAATTGCATTCGATGTCATGTTGCAAACTAAAAGTTTATTTTTTTGCATTTAAAAAAATCCACAAAAATACGGGGTTTTGTTCCTATGAAGTGTCAAGTTGCCGCCTCTTCTCTCTGGGGAGAGATGATGGTCTTTTGTCCTGTGACCATGTCCTTTTTATTTTTCCTTTGGTGATCAGCAAATGTCCTTTCTCTTATGAAATGATCGTGATGACGGTTTTAAGGTTTTGAAAGTTAGTTTTGAACAGGTGTTGCATATACACAGTGCAAAGGCTTCTTCCCCCCTCCCCGCCTCTCCGTCATCAGTACCTCTGCTTGTAAATCATTCCTGACCTGGTCTAGCTTGTGCGTGCTCATGGAGAGAAGGTGATACCATCCCCCCACCTTGGTCCTTTGGTGGGAGGTTGGAGGAAGAGGGTAAAAAGATCTGAGATGCCATTGAAATATTATCATCGTATGCCTGGTGCCACCTTGTCTTATCTTTGATTTGGCTGGGGCCCGGTGATGGGCCAAGGGCACTCATTGTAACACTGTTGCTATGGGGAAGTGGGTCTACTTTATGATGACACGGTTGCTTCTGCCTTTGACATCGTCTTTGGGGTCCTTACGACAAGCTGGTTTCTGCAGTGGGTGTTTGCACCAGCCATGGAAACGTCCTACTCTTGTTGCCTTAGGGCGTGTGTGGGAGCAGGCTGGTTGCAGTGGGCTGTGAGCTCTATGACTGTGGAACCACCCAGCTCTCAAGACCAGACCCATCAATGTGTATTTGCTGCTAATGCTCATTACAGAAGGCAGATGCATGGTGGTGAGACTTCCTGCATTCGTGCAGACATCACTAGTGGGTCATTGCGCACTCCTGTGAGACCAGACAGGCCTCAGAATCCCACTCAACATGGCGCACTAGGGAGGAGCAAGGGAGGAGGCCTGCGTTGGCAGCACTGCTATCATACCTTAGTACGTCGGTTCCCAGACTGCAGTATTTTCTAGATCAGCGTAATTTCTGAAAAATTAAAGGGACTAACATCAAGTTGTCAACTTTTTATTTTGATGGAGACTAAACAATAAAAAAATCTCTGCCATTTTAAAATCACCATTTGTTCATTTTTTTAGAAAGCACATTTTTAACACCAAAAAAGTTGGAAAGGCAATTTCCAAATAAAGGACAATGACCCTGTTTGGTTTTATTTGAAAACAATTTTTTTTCCTCATTGTTCTCATTTCACTCTAGATGCATAAAATCTTCATGATGAATTCACACTGGTTGGTGGCCCAAAGTGGGCAGAAAGGGACGCCCACCTCCACGATATATAGTGTATTCAGCTTCCTTTCTGTAGAAATTACTTCCCATCTTAGAGTTTCGTGAAGACTCGTTTTTATGGACCCTTACATACTTTAGAAATCATCATTACCTGCGTGGATTGAAAATACATATATCTCATTTCCTTCTGGAAGCTCACTTAGAAAAGACAGTAAAATAATCTTTAGGAGCACAAACGTACCAGTTCAAAGCAACTGGGAGAGAAGAGATTAGGTTGTAAGAGGTCATGACCCCTGTCTTAGGTACTTCCTTGCTTACTTCTGACCCCAGGCATGTCATCCAGAAATTTTAAAGTCTAGTGATAAAATAGCACTGAGGTCAGCAAACTTTTGCTAAAGGGCCAGATAGTAAATATTTTAGGCTTTGCAAGCCATATGGTTTCTGCTGCAAATATTTGCCTCTGCCATTAGGGCAGGAAAGCAGCCACAGGCAGTATGTGAACATATGGGTGTGACTGTGTGCCAATAAAACTTTATTAACAAAATCCAGCAGTGGCCTTGTCAATGCTGAGCCACTGAACTGACCATGACACTGACTCTGTCCTGATCTCTTATTGTCTAAGTCACTGGGCCTCAAAATGTCCCTTGCCTCGGTATTACCATATTTTATTTTATTCCTAATACTAATTAGCACCTGAAAGTATCTCATTTAACTATTAACTCCCATGTCTGTTGTTTTAGATCTCTTTCCCCCCACACAGAGCCTGTGCTGGGAATGTTATTCAAGTGATTTATTAAGAGGGTTCTTTCAGATGAGAGGTAAAGGAAACGTGGTGAGATGGGGAAAAAACTAAGCAGGAAGATGATCTTCAGGATAGACAAATAGATCAATGGAACAGAATTCAGAATCCAGAAATAGACTCTCACAAATATAATTTTCAGCAAATGCCCCAGTTCCACTAGGAAAGGAAAGTCTTTTCAAGCAACGGCACTGGAACAACTGGGTAAATGTTTGAAAATATTAACCTCAATGCTTGCTTTGCTTGATGGACAAAAACGAATTTGAGAAGGATTGTGGACCTAAATGTGAGAGCTGAACCACAAACCTTTTACAGGAAAAAAATTGGAGAATATTTTAGCAATCTTGGGGGACACAAAAGATTTATTAGAGAAGACACAAAAAGCACTAACCATACGGGAAAAAAAGATAAATTGTACTTTATCAAAATTAAAACTCCTGATTACTAAAAGGACCCATTAAAGATGAAAAGGCCAGCCACGATGCAGAAAACATTCTTGTAACCATATATCCTGTGGACTTATATCCAGAATATATTAAAAACACCCATAAATTAATAATAAAAAGACAATAAAATGAGCAAAAGACTTGGATAGACATTTGAGAAGAAAAGACCCAAGAGTGGCTTATAAGCACAGGGAAAGGTGCTTGCCATCGTTAGCCATCAGGGAAATGCCAATTAAAACCACAATGAGATATTTCACACCCCCTAGGATAGTTAAAATAAAACAGTCTGGCAATACTACGCGTCGGCAAGGATGCAGAGCAAGTAGAATGTTTACCCTGTTGGTGTAAAATGGTACAACTACTTTGGAAACTGATGTAAAATGGTACAACCAGTTTGGAAACCAGAAGTTCTATCTGTATGGGAACATACGTTCACAAAAAGTCGTGTGCAAGAATTCTTATAGCAGCTTTGTCCACAGTCGCTAAAAGTCAGAAACAACCCTGATTTCCATCTACAGAAGAATGGTTAAATAAAGTCTTGCCAGCATGGTGAGTGCTTTGCCTTCTGGCCAACTGGCAAGAGTTGCCCAAAGGGACCAGGGGCAGCTGTAGATGTGAGTTTAAAGAGGGGATTGTTGCTGAGTCCCATGATGGAAGCATCCTCCCTCTGGGGACTAGGCTCTCTAGACCCATGAAGCTCCAAGAGGCAGGGATGGAGAGCCATTCCTCCAGCTGCTGGAGACGGATGGTGAACACAGCCACTTGGGTCCTGTCATCCCGCCATGAACATGTCAGATCTCGGAGGTCAGTGTCTATCTGTCCTGTTCATCAGCGTATCTTCAGTGCTGCCACAGAGCCTGGAGCACATGTACTGCTTGGTTAAGACTGATGGACAGATTGCCAGAAACTGGCTTGATGCTTTATGAGGGACATTGAATGAACATCAAACAATTCTAGTTTTCTTTAAGACGTTCAATTTG
>NW_023190626.1:0-1085 GCF_002007445.2 Ailuropoda melanoleuca | reverse complement strand
GTGGTATCTATAGGTTAACTATTTCTTTGTCCTTTAGGGCAGCCAGGAGTGCCTGAGGAATGTCACATACACCCCATGCCAGAGGTGGGGGGGTGGGGTTTGGGGGTGTTGGTTTCTGCTTTGTCCTCAGCTTGCCTTCTGGNTTTAATTGTATCTATATTTCCTTCTGGAAACTAGGTCACTGATAGAAGACTTTGTTCTTGTAGATCGCTAAGACATGTGTAAACTGAGGGAGACTCAAGTCTTCTATAGGTTAACTATTTCTTTGTCCTTTAGGGCAACCAGGAGTGCCTGAGGAATGTCACATACACCCCATGCCAGAGGTGGGGGGTGGGGTTGTGGGGCATCAGTTTCTGCTTTGTCCTCAGCTTGCCTTCTGTTCCCACATCAGTGCCATGATGGCCTAAGCCTCAGATTCATGTTTCTATGCAGCACAGCACATGTTTCCAAGCCAGATGCCTGGAAGGAAAAGGGAGCAGGCCATATGGGAGAAGTCAGGTAAAATCCATACCTCCTGGATGAGTGGCATACCCCCGTGTCCTATACCAAGAAGGCCCAGCCATGCCAGCCTACGAGTGTGTGTGTGTGTGTGTGTGTGTGTGCACACGTGCGCATGTGTGTGCATGTGTGTAACTTCTTGTAACTTTCTCTCAGTGCCCGATCAGCATTTCCTAAGCCACTCATTAAACCAGGGGTTTGGGAAGTTTCAGAAATTCCTTCAATTATCTCATCAAACATGGAGGAATTCAGTGTTGGATTCTGACATTTAAAGGTGTTAGCTTCTTAGTTTTTATTTTCACTCAACTAAGTTCCAGTTAATAGTGATTAACTGTTCACATTCATCGTTGGAGAAGTAACATGGCACTCATGATCCCATAGTTCTGATTTGAGGTGGCTTTGTCTTGGATTTCTGCCTAAAATGTCGAGAGAGAGTACATTTCTCATTGTCCTTGGAGGCACTGTACAGTGAGCAAGGAGGGGGAAATCTTAAAATGAAAGGTCTTCCCATTCTGGCCTCAGTCGCTGGTACAATTAATGCAACACTTGTACCGAGGTGAGGAGCTGGAAATTGAAAATGTGCAGTA
>NW_023190625.1:0-1188 GCF_002007445.2 Ailuropoda melanoleuca | reverse complement strand
GGTCAAATTTCATTCTTTTGCATATAGCTGTCCAATTTTCCCAGCACCATTTATTGAAGTGACTTTTTCCACTGGATGTTTTTTCCTGCTTTGTCAAAGATTAGTTGCCCAAAGAGCTGAGGGTCCATTTCTCNAAGAGCCGAGGGTCCATTTCTGGGTTCTCTATTCTGTTCCATTGGTCGATGTGTCTGTTTTTGTGCCAGTACCATGCTGTCTTTGTGATCACAGCTTTGTAGTACAGCTCGAAATCCGGCATTGTGATGCCCCCAGCTTTGTTTTTCCTTTTCAACAGTTCCTTGGAGATTCGGGGCCTTTTCTGGTTCCATACAAATTTAAGGACTATTTGTTCCAGTTCTTTGAAAAATGTCCTCGGTATTTTGATCGGGATAGCATTGAAAGTGTAGATTGCTCTGGGTATCATAGACATTTTAACTATGTTTATTCTAATGATCTGTGAGCGTGGAATATTTTTCCATTCTTTGTGTCTTCTTCAGTGTCTTTCAAGAGTGATCTGTAGTTTCTAGAATATAGATANATTCCAAGGTAACGCATGGTTTTTGGTGTTATTGTAAATGGGATGGATTCCCTAATTTCTCTTTCTTCAGTCTCGTTATTCGTGTATAGAAATGCAACTGATTTCTGGGCATTGATTTTGTATCCTGCCACCTTACTGAATTGTTCTATAACTTCTAATAGTTTGGGAGTGGATTCCTTTGGGTTTTCCATATAGAGTATCATGTCATCTGCAAAGAGAGACAGTTTGACTTCTTCTTTGCCGATTTGGATACCTTTGATCCCTTTTTGTCTTCTGATTGCTGTTGCAAGGACTTCTAGTACTATGTTGAATAATAGTGGCGAGAGTGGGCATCCTTGTCGTGTTCCTGATCTTAAGGGAAAGGCTTCCAGCTTTTCCCCATTGAGAATAATGCTTGCAGTAGGCTTTTCATAGATGGCTTTTATGAGATTGAGAAATGTACTCTCTATCCCTACACTCTGAAGGGTTTTAATCAGGAAAGGATGCTGTATTTTGTCAAATGCTTTTTCTGCATCCATTGAGAGGATCATATGGTTCTTCACTCTTTTCTAGTTGATATGATCTATCACACTGATCGGTTTGCGAATGTTGAGCCATCCTTGCATTCCAGGGATGAATCCCATTTGGTTTTGATGGATAATCCTTTTAATGTA
>NW_023190624.1:798-1063 GCF_002007445.2 Ailuropoda melanoleuca | reverse complement strand
CTTTCTTTTGAGGTCCATTTGCATGAAAGATGGTACTCCATCCCTTTACTCTCAGTCTGAATGTATTTTTGGTTTCAAAATGAGTCTCCTGTAGACAGCAAATGGATGGGTCATTTCTTTTTATCCAATTTGCAGTCCTGTGGCATTTTATGGGAGCATTTAAGCCATTCACATTAAGACTGAATACTGAGAGATATGAGTTTAATGATGCCATATTGCCAGTAAAGTCTTTGTTTGTATCGGTTGTGACTTTCTGTTCTGTATC
>NW_023190624.1:0-570 GCF_002007445.2 Ailuropoda melanoleuca | reverse complement strand
TGTAGACAGGTCTGGCATAATTCTGATAACTTTGCCTTGGTACGTGAGAAATTTCTTTGCCCTGGCCGCTTTCAATACTGTATCCTTGGATCTAATATTTGCGAATTGCACTATGACGTGACGTGGTGTAGGTTTGTCGTGGTTGAGCTTGGGAGGCGTCCTCTCTGCCTCTTGGACACGAATGTTTGTTTCTCTCGCTAGATTAGGGAAGCTTTCAGCTACAATTTGTTCAAATATCTCTTCTCGACCTCTGTTTTTCTCCACCCCCTCGGGGATGCCAATGATTCTGACATTGGATCGTTTCATTGAGTCAGTAATCTACCGTAACCTACATTCGTGGGCATGGATTTTTTTAAATCCAGCTTCTATTTTCATTTTTTCTTCTACTAACCCATCCTCCAATTCACTAATACGTTCCTCTGTCTCATTTACCCTGGCCGTCAGAGCCTCTAGTTTTGACTGCATTTGCTCATAGAATTTTTAATTTCTCTCAGATTCACTCTCATTTCCGCCCTTAGAGATTCTATATTCTCAGTAACATTTTTGTTAATACTTTTTTCAAGTCTACTC
>NW_023190623.1:0-1881 GCF_002007445.2 Ailuropoda melanoleuca | reverse complement strand
GCAGAAAGAGTAGACAGAGCAACCAAAGGCAAAGGTGTGAGAAACAGAAACCTCTTGGTGCATTGCGGTCTACTGAGGCCAGCCTGTCGAACTGCGTGGCTGTGGCTGAATCCACAGAATTGAGGAACCTCGACTGAAGCCTCCTGCGTGCTCGGCCCTGAGATTAAGATGATGGGTAACACCAGGTCTCGCACGGCATGGTGCCCACGCCGAGGAAGCTGGGCCTGGGAGAAATGAGAGGAAGGTGGACTAAATGTGACCAAAACAAGACAATTCCTTCGAGGTCCTTACTTGGATCTTGATATTNTGGGGGGGGCGGGGGTCGCACAGAGAGTACATCAGTGGAGCAGCTGGAGGGAGAGAAGCTGTGTGCCAGAGGCAGGAAGGCAATTTTGATCCGAGGTTTGATTTGACTGCCCTGAACTCTTTCAGAAGTAGAAGGGACTGGAAAGCTACGCCATTTGCTTCAGATGCTGTCAAGGACTGAAGAAGAAAGAGTAGACAGAGCAACCAAAGGCAAAGGTGTGAGAAACAGAAACCTCTTGGTGCATTGCGGTCTACTGAGGCCAGCCTGTCGAACTGCGTGGCTGTGGCTGAATCCACAGAATTGAGGAACCTCGACTGAAGCCTCCTGCGTGCTCGGCCCTGAGATTAAGATGATGGGTAACACCAGGTCTCGCACGGCATGGTGCCCACGCCGAGGAAGCTGGGCCTGGGAGAAATGAGAGGAAGGTGGACTAAATGTGAACAAAACAAGACAATTCCTTCGAGGTCCTTACTTGGATCTTGATATCGAGTGGTTTTCTTGATACTTCCTNCTTGATACTTCCCGGATTTTCTTAAAAGCAGAATGGAAGATGTATGAAAAAATTTCAGTGAAAGGAAGTCCTGGTTTCATTACGTCAGGTTACATGAAGATTTCTTGTGAATTTGAAGAAGATGGCAACTAGGTGTTTTCAAGTTATTACAATAAGGTTTAGGCCAGATTTAGTGGAACAGGTTCACAGAAATTTTTAAATGTTGAAGGTAGTTTCTAGGGAAATGTAACCTAAGGTTAACCTCTAGTCTACTTCCCAAGAAAGGTGGGAAATGTACCTGCCTAGTTTGCTCAAGTGTTGGCTTTAGGGTAATTTATCACTTTTAGCAAGAGAGGAGAAGTCTAATTCAGGCATGGCATTTTCTTTCTGAATTCCATGGTGTAGGGCATGGAATGGATTTCTTCCTCTGCCTAAGTATTCAAGGATAAGTCTTGTGATCTAAAAAGGAACAATGTGCTATTGTGTCCATGGTGAGGGGATTAATGGTCTTGTGCTTGTGAAACAGCAGCCCAGCTCCTATTTAGTCCTTTGATTTCCAGAAACAAGAGCCTGATTCTTACCACCCCTTGGATGCAGTTGGCCTCCTCTGGCACCATGGATGAGAAAAGGCAGTGGAGCCAAATCTTGGAGGATTAGTATAAAACCAGTGCTTTCCACACTTGAGGAAAGCAGTGGACATTTTTTACCGTTTCAGGGATTTGCTTCAGAAGCCATTTGACTATGTATATTAGTCCTTTGTAAAAGAGTTGGACAAAATGATTATTGAAGTGAATTCCGATAATTCCATCAGACCCACCTATATTTACAATCTTGAAAATGTAAGATTTCTATTTAGTTGTGGTCCTGGCATTTCAGTTTATTTACTTAGTTTTTAAAATTAAAGCCTAACTGACCTGTTGCATTAGATTAGTTTCAGGTGGACAACATAATGAAGTGATATTTGTATACGCTGCAGAACGATCACCACCAGAAGTCCAGTTACCATCTGTCATTATACATAATTTTAGAATTTTCGTTCTTATGATGAGAACTTTTAAGGTTTAGGCATTTCAGTTTACTGAGT
>NW_023190622.1:0-526 GCF_002007445.2 Ailuropoda melanoleuca | reverse complement strand
TCATTTCCCAGCGATTTCTCCGTCTGGCTACTGGCCGAGTGGATTACCAACATGAACACTTTCGATCCTAATACCCCAGGGGAAAGTGTGGTTTTTCTCCTCACTCACAGATTTGGGGCCTGAGGCATCTCTGTGCAAACCTTGTAACCCCAGCTTGCGGATCTTCCCAATGAGCGGGTCCCCGTGTTGCTGAGAGCTGGGCCCNGCTGAGAGCTGGGCCGTCTGCTTGCGGGGCCGGAGGGCTGCCCGTGAGCGCTGCCCTGGGTCTGCACCAGGAAGAGGGGTTCAGGGAGGGAGAAAGGATGTATTTGGGCTGCCTGTCTGCTCCCCAGTCTGGCCGTGCTGTTGATGATAAAGACTGTTCTGGTGAAGAGACGTAAAATGTCTTCTTCACAGGCATCCAAATAAATTGTAGTCATGGACGCTGGTCCCTGAAAAGTTCTGAGAAAGTAAACAAAAAAAAAAGAAAGAAATCCACCTTGTTTGGGGGTCATCAACTTGGGTCATGCCTGTTGGGCTGTGGTTG
>NW_023190621.1:0-630 GCF_002007445.2 Ailuropoda melanoleuca | reverse complement strand
CTCTGCCTGTAGGCTGCTGTTGAACATCTTAGCATGGCTTGCTATGTCTTTCACAAATAGAGCCCTTTGAACATTCCCATAATTGTCTCTGAGCCTTCCTCCACACCATGTACCTGCTGAGGACAGCGTGCTAATGCTCCTTCCTGCAGTTCTCAGCTCATCCTCTAAACAAACTTAATTATTTTCTCCTCTGAGCCTNCTCCATATGACCCACACTTATTTCTTTGTTGGCACATAATACCCTGCAATGTAGCTGTTTATGTGTGTCCATGTCGTTGCCCTATGGAAATAGAGCTTTTGTAGAGAAGGGGTCATGTTTTATGCACTGCTGCATTGTAGGGTCTAGACCTGTGGCCAGCATTTACTGGAAACTCAGTATATGCTGATGGAATTAATAAATTACAAATGAAAACCAGGAGCTAAATGTGTAGCTGTTGTTAAGTGGAAGGTAATGTATTGCAAGTTAAATTAAATATTTGTGACTATTTTAGAATGAGTATTGGTATTTTTCATGATGTTAGTGTCATAACTGGTAATGATGCTGAAAAAGACAAATGTGTTGAATTATTTCTCTTGAGATTCTAAAAAGAATTGCATGTTTTCTATTATGCAAATCCAGAATGTTGAGTC
>NW_023190620.1:0-602 GCF_002007445.2 Ailuropoda melanoleuca | reverse complement strand
CTGTCTCTGTCCACCCTAGATGAGGTCCTGATTTTAGAGACACCAATTTCTGTGATGAATTAATAACACCTCTCCAAAAGAATGACAGAGTGTATTTTCATGGATATTGATAAACTGATTCTAAAATTTGTATGTANATGTATGTGTAGCTATTTGAACAGCCTTGGCAATAAAAACAGTGTGAGGGACATAGAGTTAGGGGACTGGATCTTCTACATATCAGAACATACCGAAAAGCTCTGTTTTGTAAGCATTTGGCTGTAGGCCTGTTAATAAAGAACTCTAAAGAACAGAAGAAATGGCCCAGAGATTAAGCCATCTATCTTTGGAAAGTTGGTATAAATTTTGTAATTTAATAAGTGATGAAGGTGGGATTTTAAATCTGTGGGTAGAATGGTTTATTAGATCAATTCTGGAAAGGCAAATTGCTATTTATTTTCCCTTACTCCATCCCCCAATTTTATACATTTCTTTGTGACTATCTCTGTGTCTGTCCTCTCTTGTTTTTGATGTAAACCTGTTTTTTTTTTAAACTTCACCTTATATTTGCACAAATAACATGATTATTATATTATCTGTCCCATCCCATCTTCACACTATTA
>NW_023190619.1:1058-1226 GCF_002007445.2 Ailuropoda melanoleuca | reverse complement strand
CACAGATGACTTTCTCCCCAGCTTTATCGATTTATCACCGGCCTATAACATCGTGTACCTTTAAGGCGTGCAGTATGATGATTTGATATATATTGCGATTACCACAGTAAGGTTCGTTAATACCCATCATCTCATATAATTATCTTTTCTTTTTCTTTTTCTTTTTTT
>NW_023190619.1:0-877 GCF_002007445.2 Ailuropoda melanoleuca | reverse complement strand
ACCGCTGTGCCACCCAGGCGCCCCTATCTTTTCTTTTTTTTGTGATGAGGATATTTCGTAGCCACTCTTTTAACAACTTTCAAGTATATAATACAATGTTGACTATAGTCACATGCTGTACCATAGATCCCCAGACTTAATCCTCCTATAACTGGAAGAATATATCTTTTGATCAACATCTACTCATTTCTCCCACCCAGCCTCTGGTAACCACCATTCTCCTCTTTCTTTCCACGACTGTGTCTTTTTAAGTCAAAGTGAAATCATGTAGTATTTGTATTTCTCTGTCTGGCTTATTTCACTTAGGGTGATGCCCTCAAGAACCAACCATGTCATTGCAAATGACAGGATTTCCTTCTTTTTTTATGGCCAAATAACATTCCAGAGTGTGTATGCATGTGTGTGTGTGTGTCTGTGTGTGTGTGTACCACATTTTCTTTATCTGTTTATCTGTCAATGGACATCTAGGTTGCTTCCTTGTCTTGGCTCTTGTGAGTAATACTGCAGGGAACACGGGGGGTGCAGATATCTCTTTGAGGTAGAGATTTCATTTCCTTTGTGTATATACCAGAAGTGGGACTACTTGATCATATGGTAGTTCTATTTTTAATTTTTTGAGGAATGTCCTTACTGTTTTCCCAGTTTACATTCCCACCAACAGTACATGAAGAGCCTCTTTTCTCGACATCCTCGCCAACACTGGTTGATAATAGCAGTGATGGCTTGTTTTAAGGGAGATTCAGATGTCAGGAGGATTCACAAAGCTGTGACTATGAATGCAACCAAAATATTGTCCTAATGACCACGAAACACCTGTTCTTGTTCCATTCTGCCCAAGAAGAACCTTTAGCTTTCATGTGCAAAATCTCAGGAACCC
>NW_023190618.1:0-699 GCF_002007445.2 Ailuropoda melanoleuca | reverse complement strand
AGTTTGAAAACAATCTGTTATGTGTTGGAATATGTAATATTAAGTGCTAAATAAAGAATCTTGAAATAGAAAAAAAAAAGAATAAGGCTGATAAAATAGACAGTATTAAGGACACTAGTTGATTTTTTTCTGTAAAATCACAAGCTGGCTGATAATTGCAAAGTAACTGAGATATTTATGATACTTAAAAAAAATTCGAGTGTTTTTTTTAAACCAAAATACACCACAAAACTGAATATTCAAGAATATTCAATAATCCATAAAAAAAGTTCAATAATTCATCTGGATGATACTCCCATTTAAATCAATCCAAAGGAAAAATTACTTGGAAATAGTTCTATTCCAAAAATTAAATTCCTTGCTGGACAAAAAGAAATTAATAAGGTAGTCATTGATCTTAAGAAATCCAATATCCATTAGGAAAAAAAGATAATGTTATACAAATAACATTAAATNAAGATAATGTTATACAAATAACATTAAATAAATCAAAATATAACTTGCTACATGCCAGAAGTGTGGTACAAAGCTCATTATGTAAGCTCTTGAAACTGTGTGGTTACTAAAAACACAGCATTTATCACACTGAACTCTCATTTCCTGAAACTTTATAGGTATTAAACATTTTTTAATTTGGATATATGGATGAATGGGTGTTAACAAATATATTTGATCTTTCTGTATTGGATTTAGCATTTC
>NW_023190617.1:0-584 GCF_002007445.2 Ailuropoda melanoleuca | reverse complement strand
AGGCCCTGGGGGGAGAGCGAGTCAAACTAGTGCTTGCCCTTTTCTGGATGTGGCATGGGAACAACTCAGAGCATGACAATGGATATAACAGAGTTATGGATAAAGTGCTTTGGAGCATAGAGCAGTCAACCATTAGCTCTGCCCGGAGAAAGGAGAGGGNAGAAAGGAGAGGGGATCTGGACATGAGGGAAAGACTGTGGTTTTGCCTGCCGGTGATTGACAAAGTGTGGTCTGCAGACCACTGGGGGTCACCAAGATCTTTTCAGGGGTCCAAAAGGTCAAAGACATTTTAATAATAATGCTAAGATGTTACTTGCTTTTTTTCACTGTGTCTATATTTGCACTGATGGCACGAAAGCAGTTAGGTAAAACTCTTGGTTCCTTATCAGGAGTCAAAGCAGTGGCACAAAACTGCGCTGGCGGTCACTTTTCCTCACCTCCAGGCGCTCTGTTTAAAAAAAATTTTTTTTAAAAATATAGAAGTAAAAATGTATGAATTCTATTAAATTGTACCCCATGAATACATGTCTCTTTAGTATTCTGTGGGGTGAAACAGGAAGTGTGCATAAAGCACTTTTGCCGCA
>NW_023190616.1:0-4642 GCF_002007445.2 Ailuropoda melanoleuca | reverse complement strand
CCACTTCCTTCACTGGCCTTCCCCTGAGTGCCCTCACGTGGCCGCCTCGGGGAACTGCAGCCGCCACCAAGCATGTCAGTTGTTGAGGCCTTTGAACATCTCTCCTGCTCTTCACTCAGCCCCATCTTCTCCTGCTCCTTCCTCCCCCTGAGCCCCCACACAGTACCCACCCCAGCCCCCAACTGTGGCTCTCTCTCCTTACTTTTCCACGTAAGCATTCTTGGTGGTTCCCAGGGAGTAGATACTGCACAGCGTTCGGTAGCAAGAGACCTGGACGTCATCCACTGCAGGAGGGAGGGCGAGGGTTGGGGATGCACCCACCATACCAGTGCTCCCCCACCCTCCTCCCTCGTCTCCAGATACTGGGTAAGAGCAGGGCTATGGAGCCATCCTGCCAATTACCAGGTTGTGACTTGAGTAAGTACCAACAATCTCTTGGCCTCAGTTTCCCTATCTGCAAAGTGGTGATAATTATAGTATCTTCCTTGTGGGGTGGTTGTGAGGATCAAAAGAGTTAATGCTTGGAAACCAACTGGAACATGGCACAGAGCAGTCATTCAATAAAGGCTAGTTGTTCCTTCTGTAGAGAGGATTCATGGAGCTCTTTGATGATAGCGATGGACACTCTTTCCAGAAAAATGCAAACCAACATCCAACCCTGACTGTAATTAGAGGTCATCCCCCTTCCCTGCTCCTCCCCACAGCCAGAAGTCCAGGTTAGGAACCTCAACAACTTCACAAATGTCACGAGCAAAAAGAGGGCAAGGGACACGTTCTAGATGGAAGAGACTACAGGGACTTAACGATCAAATGCAACGAGAGAAACTTGGCTGGATTCTGAGTTTGTTTTTAACTTGAAGGCATTTTAAGGGTAACGAGGGAAATTTAAATACGGTCAGGTTATGTGGCGATAATGACATCGTGATTACATGGCAGAGCCTCTGATCCTGGGAGATGCAGACTCAGTATTTAGGGATAAGGTGTCACGGTGTGTGCAACTCACATTCAAAAGTTCAACAAAAAGACTTAAAAATACTTTCGACCCCTAAAGTGAAAGGCTAAGCAAATGGGGCAAATTGTTAACAACACTCTTCTTCTAACTTTCCTGGATACTTTAAATTTGTCTAAATATAATGTGGGGGTGGGGGAAGAAGCCCATCTAAGTGTAATTTCAAATAAGCAATGAGCTGAGACTTGGCCCCACTATCCACCATTCCCCACAGCCCATCAGCCCTCCAGCCCGTCCTGGACATCTTCCAGGGTATTCCCTGGGCTCCTCACAACTGCTGAGTCCCACAGTGACCTCGGCATCTCCCCCAAACAGGTTACTTCTTCCAACCCCTGTCTCCTGAAGGCCCCACTGTCATGGGTCCTAGGCCAGGGCCTTGGGCCTCACTCTGGCTGCCTCCCCACCACAGCGCATCCCCTCGGCCTCCTGAGTGTCTGTCCCACCAGCTCCTCATGTCCTCCCCCTGCTCACCATAGTCCAGGCCACATCTGGTAAGGCTCTTTCTTTTGGGTACATGACACCCCACTGGGTGTAGCATCTTGCCTGTGTCCCATTTACACAGGCACATTGCTCACTGTGTGCATTAAGTCCCAAGACCCCAGGCTGGGTCACACACCATATGTGCCCTTTGGTAGCATAAATACGGCACACGCTGCTTATGGACTCCCAATATCTGCTCTTAACGTTTTTCTGCCCTTTTCTTCTTCCTCATAATACACCTCCAATATTTAGCTGGACACATGACCTCCCAGAATAAAGGCCACTTCCCCAGCCTCCCTTGCGGTCACATGCGGCCACGTGCTAAATCCTGGCCAGCCACATGGATGTCAGCAGGAGTGATGCAGGCCACTTCTAGGTCGTTCCTTTAAAAGAATTGCAATGCCCTCCTCTTTGCTTCTTCTTTTCTCCTACAGGCTAGAACGCGGACATAATGGTGTGCCACCCCAGGTCACAGGGATAAAGATGGTACTTCCAAGATGGCAGAGTACCAAGATGGAGGGCACCTGGGCTTCTGACCTGAGGAGCTACTTATGTGAGATGGTTACATGAGAAAGAAATACCCTTCCTTCCTGTTTAAGCTACGGTGATTGAGGGTCTTTTTGTTAGAGCAGCTGAACTCATACCCTCACTAACTCATTCTGTTACCTACCAATTCACTGGATGCACACTCGGCTCAGAGCAATGAAGCCACACGCGCTAACACCTGGGGGCTCTGTCAGGCACACAGGGACAGCTGGTGTTGGCCAAATTGGCCTCCCACCCCTACCCTGGGGCCAGGGGTCCTTACGGATGACATCGTCTCCGAACTGGTGCTGGGCGATGTGCTGGAAGAGCGTGGTGAGGACAGGCAGCAGGGCCACGGTGGTGTAGGTGAGGTTCTGGCCCACGCCCTTCACCTGTGTTCGTGCCTGGGACACCTTGCCTAGGCGCAGGTTCTCCACCATCTTCTCAATGTCCTCTGATGCGCTCTCGAAGAAGGAGCGGAGGCCAGCCTTCACGATCTCAGGGCCTGACTTCATCACCGTCCTAGGAGGGAAGCCAGGGCATGCCAGTTCTAGAATCTGAGATTCTCGATCTCAGAGAGCTGAGGAGAATGGGGCAGGAGTGGGCACCACGCCCCATACCTGGCATCCAGGGAGCGGGCTAGGATGTGAAGACAGTTGACCACAGCTGGAGCATCTGTGCCTGGGAAAGGAAGATGGGCAAGGGTGAAGAAAGGGCTAAGAGGGCAGTGCCTTCCCCTACCTCAACCTCACCCCCAGCCCTACCTCCACGTGGACCCCCCTAGGCCCCTGTCCTTCCCGAAATCCGCTCTGCTTGTGCCTCCCGCATCCCAGCCCTGACCCCTCAGGCCTTCGCTGTCTGGTGATGAGTCTGTGCCCCACTGGCCTGGGGGCTCCACGAGGGCAGGGCCCAGCGCTATCAAAGCCACAGCTCTGTCCCCAGGACAACCCCATCCATGCCCAGGTGTGGAGGAAGAACACAGTGTTCAAATTGGGCCTGAACTGGGAACTCTTTCTTCAGGGTGGGGCTGGCAATTGCAGGGAGAGAGGGAAGATTAGGGGGAAGAGCTGGGCAAGCAGAGCTACTTACCAAAGAGAGAAACTCGGTGACGGACAAGAGCAGCAAGCTTGCAGAAGAGGCTGAAGAAAGAAAGGGACAGAAGGACGGGGGAGACAGGTAGTGAGGATATTGGGGGACAAGGACAGCAGTGATGCAATTAGAGGGACAGAGACGGAAGGACAGAAGATAGAGCCAGGAGGGCACAGGATGATGGGGAAGAAAATGAAGGAGAGAGGAAGTGTGGGGTGGGGGGACAAGGAGATGACAAGCTTGAGAGTCACAGGCAGAAACGGGGATGCTAGGAGGCTGATCTGCCTTTCTGATTGGGCAGCCAGTTCACCCCATTTGCCTGAAAGTCCCATGTCCTGGGAAATCCCTCGGGCCTGGGCACAACAGGACAGCTGGTCACCCTCACACTTCAGTCCCCTCTGCAGGTAGACTGGTCAATGCCCAACACCCAGGACAGAGTCCCTAAGGTCCAAAGTTGGGTGGAAAGGGTCCAGGATTACAATCCTGTGAGGTCAGGGTGCTGGGTTAGAGGTCACAGGGTAGCCCACCTGGTGATCATTTCCTTCTCCTTGTTGGAGGCATGGCCGCCACTGCCCAGCACTTTGGCTGGTGTGGACAGGAAATAGAGGCAGTGGTTGGTGAAGTACTGGTTGATCAAAGGGAGCAGGATCTGGGGGGTGGGGTGGGAAAAAGATGAGGGGGACTGGGTGAAGGGTAGGGGAGCCCACCCAGTCCCCAGCTCCTTACAGCTTCTGAGCCCATGTCTCACCTTGGCAAAGAATTTAATCTCCTGTTCGTGTGGGGACTTTTCCACTCGTCCACTGCTGACCACAGCCTCTGGTAGGGGAGGGAAAAGAGGGGTCATGGTGAATTCAAGGCTGGGGAACTCAGGGTCTTCCAATTGGGGGGGGAACTCTGGGGCAAAGGTAGGAAAAGATGGGAGATTAATTCTTGGTATAAAGTCACCTCTTTGGTTCTGAGGTAAACCTCTCTCCCCTCTCATCTGATCCCCCTAACTCCTGATCAAACCCCTCCTGAGGCTGAACATGGGAAGGAGGATAAGCTGGGATGGGATAAGGCCATAGGACATCCCCTTCCTCACAGGCCCTTTTCTCCCTGAACTTTGATACTTAACACTGAACCAATTTGGAAAGAACGAATGAATGAAAAAAGTTGTCAATGTAGATAGATTCAAATTGATTTTAGAGCGGAAATCAATTTTGGACAATAATAATGGTGACAGCAATAATTAATACTACTAAAATAATAATGCTGGCTTCCGTTATTAAACACTGACTATGTCCCTGGCACTGTGAGAAATGTCCTTGCACGATCTCCTCCCAACTTGAAGGTTGTATAGTTGGTCCCTCTCCTTCATTTTACAGATGAGGGAACTGAGGTAAATGACTCAGCCTGAGTCACCCAGCAAGTAAATGACAGAACTGTGGCCGGTTATGGTGGACAGATGGGGAAACTGAGGCACAGAGAGGAGAGGGAGTTGCAGAGAGGTGCTCAGCATGGAGGATCAGCGTGTGGGACTTGAGGTGAGATGTGAGAGTG
>NW_023190615.1:0-12787 GCF_002007445.2 Ailuropoda melanoleuca | reverse complement strand
ACCCTTTTTTTTTTTTTTTTATTCTAGCCATTCTGATACGTAGAGGGTGATGATATCTCATTGTGGTTTCGGTTAGCATTTCCTAACCATTAGTGATGTTGAGCATCTTTGCATGTGCTGGTCATCTGTATATCTTCTTTGGGAAAATGTCTATTCATGTCCTCAGCCCGTTTTTTAATCAGATTTGTTTTACTGATGTTGAGTTGTAAAAGTTCATTATATATTTTGGATATTAACCCCTTATTGGATATATTGTTTGCAAATACCTTCTCCCATTCAGTAGGCTGCCACTTCATTTTGCTGGTTTCCTCTGCTGTACAAAAGCTTTTTATTTTGGTATAGTCCAATAGATCAATTTTGTCATTTCCCTTGCTTGAGGAGACATATCCACAAATATTTTGCTAGAGTTGAGCTCAAAGAGATTACTGTCTATTTTCTTCTAGGAGTTTAACGGTTTTAGGTCTCACAATTAGGTCTTTAATCCATTTTACTTTTGTGTATTGTGTAAGTGGTCCAGTTTCTCAGCACCATTTATTGAAGAGACTTTTTTCCATTGTATTCTTGCCTTTGTCATAATTAGTTGGCCATATAAGTGTGGGTTTATAGTGAGCTCTCTATTCTGTTCCATTGATCTATGTGTCTGTTTTTGTGCCAGTGCTGTACTGTCTTGATTACTACAGCTTGGTAATATATTTTAAAATCTGGGAAAGTTTGTTCTTCTTTCAAGATTGATTTTGCTATTTGGAGTCTTTTGTGGTCCCATATATTTCTTAGTATTACTCTAGTTCTGTGAAAAATGCTGTTGGCATTTTGATAGAAATTGCATTGAATCTGTAGATTGCTTTGGGTAGTATGGACGCATTAGCAATATTATTCCAATCCATGAGTATGGCATATCTTTCCATTTGTGTTATCTTCAATTTCTTTCATCAATGTTTTTCAAGTTTTCAGAATACAGATCTTTCACCTCTTTGGTTAAGTTTATTCTGAGGTATTTTTTTAATACAGTTTAAATGGGATTGTTTTAATTTCTTTATCATTAGCAGATAGAAAGACAACAGATTTCTATATATTAAGTTTGTATCCTGCACCTTTACTGAATTCACTTATTTCTAATAGTTTTTTTTAGGAGAGCCTATATAGGTTTTCCGTGTTTTGTATCATGTCATCTGTAAATAGTTTTTCTTTTTTACAAATTTAGATGCCTTTTATTTCTTGTCTGATGTGGCTAGGACTTTCAGTACTAATTTGAATAAATGTAGGAGTGGACATCCTTAAGACAGCTATATTTTTGAGAAATTTGTATCTTACTCTATGGACATTGTATAATAAGTAGATAATTAGATGTTTTTTCATATTGGCTACTCAAAGCTTAAATTTGTGATCACCAGTATAGCAGTGTATTTACCATAATACTGTTTTCCTTTTAAAGCTGGGTTCAATGTGCATTCCTATTCTTGTTCCACTTCAACTGAGACACTTTGTCACATGTTATATATTCTAACAGATCACTAATATCCTCTTTGAAACAAAGCAGATTAGAAAGGCAGGTAAGTTGAGAGTAAGAAAAAAAGGGAATAGCAGGCATCAAAAAGGCAGAGGTTACAGAAGTGTGAGGCTATAATGAAAGGCAGTGTTTTCTACTTACTTTCCAGGCTCCAAACATGGATCCATATCTAATAAGCAAAAGAATAAAAGCATTCCAGGTCCCTCTCAGTAAACAAAATTAATTCAAATCAGCTATTCAAATGCCAAATTAGGATAAATAGTAAATGAAATTTGGTCTTGGCATATTGGTCCTGGCTGAGTTATGTACCTCATTGTTGGGGTGCTTTATTTCTGATCTTCCATAAGATCTGGGAAAAGTTATATAATTAGAACCTTCATGGATTCACTTTCGTTGAGTTTTGTTATATACTTAGAATTTATCCAATAATCATCAGAATAACTACTCATATGAAATCCCCTTGAGTGTAATATTATGAAAAATGTTCTCAATAATTTCATATTCTATCAGAGGTCACAAATTAGTGACCCCAACCAGCAAATATTTTAAAAATCTTTTCTGGTAATTGCCAGCATGTTGTAATTCAAAAAATTTATACACACATGGGCATACGTACTTCCTCGTTTTAGTGACCCATAACTACAAAATGAATTGACAGAGCTGATTAGCAATTACTCCTTTTAAGTGAAAGTGGTCCACAGTTCCTAGGACTCTCTCGGGTCTTAAACCTGTTGCATTTATTTACAGTACATTACCGGACAGGTTCTTGTAGGTTTTTACATTTTTTACCATAGGTATAATGCCAATTTGAGAAATTTACTTTTTTTAAGTGTGTGTATGTGTGTGTGTTTGTATAGTTGATACGCGTTACATTAGTTTTAGGTGTCCAACATAGTGACTCAACAACTCTATATGTTATACTGTGCTCACCATTAAGTGTAGTTACCATCTGTCAGCATACAACACTATTACACAGTACCATTGAGTATATTCCCTATGCTTTACCTTTTATTTTAAATTGTGATGACAAGGTAAAATTTACCTTGTAGGGGAAAGGAGGTACTTCTTTCCTGGCAAAAAAAAAAAAAAACCAAAAAACAAAAAACGCCACATCTTATATTAACTACTCAGAAGCTCAATACCAAATATGTAGCCAACCACACATGCTAGCATTATATATGTATATTCTTTTTAAAATCCCATCTTTCAAAGACAGTACACATTTTAAATAAAGGAAACATTACCTACACTCTATATAAAGAATGACTCTATTAAAAAGAAAACAATGAAATAAAATATTATACATTAAAAGAGTATTTTATTTGAGGATTATATGAAGTCTTTAGCTAAGAATACATAATACTAATGAGGAAAAATAAAATAGAATTTGAGCTCAGCTACTATTCATAAAATGATTGTCAACATTTTTTTTACAAGACAGCTAAAAAGTCAAGAGCACAACTTTCAAGAATGTAATTTAATTAAATACAACACCAAATTTTCAAGTAAGAATTTAGCAGCCGTGCAGTTAACTTTTTACATAAAGCCAGAGATTAGACTGCTCTATTTTTATATTAATGGCTTAATACACTGCCACATGGCTAAGGAATCTAAGTAATTAAAAAATACATAGAATGGCAGCATTCAATAAAGACAAACTTGCTACATCCAAAAAACATTCTGACATACTACCCTTAGGTGACTGTGTTTAAATATATAAATTTCTAAGCCTTATTAAGCATTTATTATAAATTAATTTCTTCTAAATATTTTTCTTTCTTTTACTTGATAGTTTCAAAATCAGGATAAAGATCACATTGCATTAGACATTATCAAATTAATAGTGTTTTCATAACGGCTTTTGTAAAACTCACTTTTATGCATGAACATAATCTATTTTAAATGTAATTGAATAGCTAAAGAGGGTCACTTTATTTCATGTTGTTTACCACAATCTTTGCTCAGATTAACCAATTCTTTCAAAAAGTCAAAAACAAAGCATGATGATACAATCATATACCATAGGTTAAATTATATATAGAATTATCTAACCATAGTACACTATTGCCTTATGTCATGAAATATTTATTTCATGGGGTATTTTCTGAAAGCCTCTTTAAGTTTATGATTAAATTCATGGTTAATTTTTTAATATAAGTTGAGAAAGTTAAAATGTATAAGATGCTTTTAAATGAAGTCCAGAACATACAAAATAGTTCTATGTTTTAACCTCACTAAATTTTAGACCTGTGACCACTTACTAGTTGTTTTTTCTTTTGAGATCATAAATTATGTAACAAAAACTAATCACATTGAAAAATGTTCTTCATTGACG
The DNA here is from genome assembly GCF_002007445.2 of Ailuropoda melanoleuca. Taxonomy (NCBI): domain Eukaryota; kingdom Metazoa; phylum Chordata; class Mammalia; order Carnivora; family Ursidae; genus Ailuropoda; species Ailuropoda melanoleuca. The sequence continues at coordinate 8,945 of NW_023190615.1, read as the reverse complement.
AAATATAATAGCAATACTACTAAGTTCTTTGATTGGACTACAATGAGTCTCTGTAATTAAGCCAATGTAGCACTTGAATTCTCAAGAATGATAATCTTATAGGAAGCATACAATAACATTTAGACTTTATGTGGATATATAACAAAGTCAGTATAACATTTTATCTGAGCCAAAAACCTTTTTTGCTTGTGGCTAGGTCCATTTATCATTTTAAAATTATAGATAATTATAAAAATAACTGGAATTTTGCTGGTCATAAATTATTGCTTCTATACTATGGGACACGAGGGTGTTCAAAATTAATTCAAAATTTAGATACAGACTTTTAAGAATGGTTTCTGTAGGCACTATAGAGTTCAGGAACAGTCATCATGTTTAAACTAACTGATCAGGTTGAAAAAGTGCACGGTTATAAAATTGTTAGGGCAAGATTTCCCAAAAGAGTTAGAGCTAACATACGATTATGCCCAAAGAATAAAAAAATAAGAGAACATCTCTGCCCCCATGCCCCCCGAAAACCTTAACAAATTCACAGACTTAAAAATGTATATACAGTTAAAGATACAGACTTTGTAAGTGCTGCATATCCGAAATAGAGAAAATAGAGCGCTGAATGAATACTACTTTTCATCTGTTAATCAGAAATTAAATATCTCATAAATAGAAAGGGACACATTTTTATACCTAAGATACACTATTTCACATATGCTTTTATTAAATGAAAGTTAATTACTCCATATAACAAAATAGTCTTTTACTTTTGAAACAGAAAAGTTAACATACAACTTAAATATTAATAACAGCAGTTTTTGACAATATTAGTCCTTAAGGGGAATAGTAAAACAAAGGTTGTTTTCTATACAGTCAAAACAGACTGATTAAACCATAAGAGTTGTGATTCATGCACTGCATACATTACACTGTCTAACAGTTATTTTAGGTTATTGAATTCACACCTAGATAGTTTAAATTAGGCAATCAGTTCTTTGCTTTTACTTGTGATCATAATGATATAAACTGTGTTATAAGTCAAATGATAAAGGCAGCTGTAATGAGTACCTGAGAAAGATTTTAAGAGCATTCCTAAGAATAATGAAATGAGAGAGAATTCCTAATTGTTTTTTTAAAACAGGCAAAAAGACACAGGATTTTCATATAAATTCTTAAACAATTATGAGACCAGATTCCAAACATTCTTCCCTTAAGAACCAATCTGTTTTATCTTACTTTGAAATCTGACCTTTACTGGCTGGTTGGAGTAATGTGTTGGGAACCACAGCAAAGTTCAGAGGTAAAGAGTGCTGTGGGAGATTATCTAGGTCTGCAGGGGGAGCAACACAGAAAGTGGCAGTATTCGCATTCAGGAATTGTTGACCTCGTTTTTATACACTTTCTCTTAATTTCAGAACTATTTCATAAAATTTTCTGTCATGGTAGGTTCAAATATACAGTACAAGCAATGACAAAAATTCCTCTGTAGTAGTAATTTCTCTAAATTTAATAAAATATGGTATAAGTGATTATTAGGCATGACACATTGAGAGTTTATCCCTATGATAACATATAGTGGCTAACTGGATATAAGAAAAAAAAAATCCACAGGTTATATCTGTATGAACATTCCTATGAAGAGGCTTGGTTATACCATTATAGTGATTTATTCTCGTAATTGCCTCCAGAAAGTAGATTACTACTATTGTTCTAATTTCTCATGGCCTGATCATTCTCTGAGAAATGGTAAATTCTTAAGTTATAAATAAGTTTAACATTAATCATGCCTCTTTTCAAAGAAAAGGTATTTTACTTCGAAATCACTGGCCAAAATAAATTTCATCACCTGATGGGCTATTTTATGACAAATTCTACTATTTATTTCTGAATGAATATCTCTAAAACCTGAAAATTTATATGTATTGTTTAGTATTGCTTCTCTTTAGTAAATTAGATATCTAAGAAATAATCTTATAATAGCATATATATTTTTTATAGTTCTAGTTAACTATAAAAACTGAAGGATAACATATACTCTATTAAAGAGATTCATTTCTAGCACACAGGTGGATTAATTTGTCACATATGACAAACAAGTGATCACAAGTATTGAATTTGATATATCCCCATGTAAAAATGCTATCTATTGTCTTTTAAACAAGATTATTGCCATCATTAAATGTTCAATTTACAAGTTAAACTTCAGGAATGGATTTAAGATATAAAAGAATTTTCATCTCCATGTTCCTAAAATGCTAGGTAAATTTTCTCTATTTTGGTAAAAATAGCTAAAAAATATTAAGAAGGAAATCCAATGATAGGTAAGAAAGCAAAAAGTTGATACTAACAGTTGGTCTCTGATTAACATTAAATTTTAAAAACATGAATAGAATAACAAGTTAAAGATTGACAGGTTATCCAAAAACTGATATTTTGGGCATTCTATCTTCATAATAATTGTGAGCCAACTATGTTTTCTTTATACAGAAGCATGAAAGAACTTTCCATAGCTTCTAAAATCTGGAATTCACCATTGTAAAACAGACACCTTAGACGTGCAAATACCCAGCATGCTGTTAAGTAACCAAAAAATCCTCAAAAGATGATGCATATTGTGCTGTAGAAAGCAGGCCTTCCTAACACAATGTGATTCACAGTAAGGCTTAAGTTAGGATTTTATTTTCCTTAAGAATTTTTATCGGAGGCTTCATTGTATTAGTGAAGGGACTCTGGATGACTGAATCATCAGAAAAAAATCTAAATGAAACATATACACTATCTTTTAGATCTTATTTTCTTCACTAGACACACCAAATACACACAATCTATTTCTTTAGGCCCAGAATACAAGAAGTTTTTAACTGTGCACTAATTCTCTATGTAACATAAACATTTTTGTGTGCAATAAAAATTAGTAGCAAAGTAGAATTTCAGTCAGAAATTCAGCAACTTATGCCACAAGGAATGTTATTTGCACAATTTTTCTCTCAGGTATTTTGTCAGTGCAGCATTGTGAAGGGTGGCAATGATATTACCATTTTTTAAAAAGTACAAATTCTTTTTATTATGGGGATAACTGCCCATCAGTATACACTTAAAAGGTACGTATTGAAATGAGGTGATTTCTATAGTTGTTAATGCATTAAGAAAGGGGCAACTTCTGATCTAATGCGTAAGTTGCTCTTTCCTTACTGTATTTTTCAGACCACTTGCGAGTTAGTTCTAGATAAAGACTTGGTTTATGAGGCCGGTAATCCAGATACACTGTATTACTGGTTCTTTTGGGAATAGCTTTCTCTATCTGAGTTCCTTCATGCCACTCATTGAAAGAGGTGATAGAAATCACACTGGGGTGGGCATGGAGTGCAGCACCCAGGGCAGTTTCATAGTACTTCCCGCTGATCCGGTTCCGAGTGTTCTGAGCGTTCCATGGGCGGATGCTGGTATCTATATATCCTGGGCCCACGCTTGGGATAAACAGTAGGTTGAACTGGTCACAAAAAAATTTTAGCCTTGCCCAATTCTCATATGATGAGCCATAAGTAAAGCCATTTGTGGCGAAATATGTGTAAATTCCATCAAAACCACCTTGAAGAATATCATATCTATGTTTGCTTTCTACTAGAAGTGCAATAAACAGTCCATCATAAGGAGAATTGCGGATGCTCTGAGACCCTGTGGTGGTTAACAAATTGGCCCATTTTTCAGGCTTTGTGATATAGGAATCATAAATATAAAACATAGGAAGAGCATTGCCGGTCTTAGTCTTGTACCTATAAAAGGCCGGATGATTTCCATATCTAGAATACAAAAATATGTAAAAGTGAAGTGAGTATCTGCATTTTGCACAGACAATAACTGTTTCTATATTGAAAATGAAGGTAATCAGTGCAATTTAATCACATCGTTCACTTTCTTTGGGAAATCAGTTATATTAAAGGTAATAGTTACAAATGCATCTTCAATTTTGCAGACTGGAAAAATGAGATATTGGATACATCACTAACAAGAAATTACCTTATATTGAGGTTTACAAATGACCAACACCATAAAAAGCCCATTTTCCATATGAATATGTCAAATGCTATCAGTGATAAATGTCTCACTGTTGCTGACAAGAGTACAGTATCTGTCACGGGTTCTTACCGGTAAAATTCTTGAACATAATGAAGCTGTATTTTTTCTTTGTAATCAGACTAAATATAAATGAAAACACTGGATGTGGGTCCACAGATATAAAAGCAGTTCACATTTCGTAATTTGAGCCTTCTTTTTAAAAGACAAAACTCTGTATTCGTGATTTATAGAATACCAATTTAAAATGTCAGCCGAAAAATCATAAATAACTTAATACATACAGTAAATAATCTATACAGAAAGTGAATCATAAGGAATTTTAGAAATGTTCCTTAAAATGATTCATTACAAAATTTAAAGTCATTAAAATCACAAATATAATTTAAATGTACTCTTATAACAGTTATTATCATTGGATCGTAAAGCAATAATTAGAAGAAACTCACTTGTCTATAATATACTTGACATTTTTGTACATGTTTTGATCATCTCGATTGCTATATGGTTCGATGTGAAAAGTGACCTAAAACAAATGATTAGAGAAAAAAATTATGATGTAAAAATAAGGTATATTTCATAACAAATTTAATAACCTTAAGATGAAAACTTATTGAACATTATTAACAGATTTCTAGCAGAGAAAGCTTAGTCAACGTTGTTACTGTGAAATCAACACGCTCAACAGTTCATACTTTTTACCTGTTCTTACAACTCCCTAAGGTAGTTACCAAGTGAGGCAGACTGCTGGAGGCAAAATAGGCAATCTGAATTCAGAACTCAAATGTTCGACCACTATGCAATACTTCTTCCTACATGTTTATTTCTTATAAAGAATAAATAGGGATATATTCTACATCCAGACATATTTCTTTAAAAAGAACATGGTCCAGAAAAATCTGGATTCTTTTCCCAGGTGTGACAAGTTTACATTTAAATAGAATCAATTTTTTTTTTTTTTTTAAGATTTGAGAGTGAGCACGTGCCAGTGGGGGGAGCGGCAGAGGGAGAGAATCTCAAGCAGACTCCTCGCTGAGCATGGAGCCTGCCTAGGGGCTGGATCTCACTGCCCTGAGATCATGACCTGAGCAGAAATCAAGAGTCGGAAGCTTAACTGAGTTAAACCAAGCACCCCAAGAGCAAGTAACTTTAAATGACAAAGTCCTCTATCAATCATTAAAACACCATTTCACAAACTAACCTACATTTAATGTGTACTATTACTCAAAGAATTTATCACAAAATTACTGGAAAAGCAATACCACTAGTACTACGAATGCTTGTTATTGATATGGTTTATGGATCTCTACCATAACTGTAGAAAGCATTAACCAAAAGTATTTTTTAAATACTGTGCTTAGAAGATTCATTTTTAGTTTAAAAAATGTTATATATAAATCAAGAAAAACTGATTAGGGCTAGTAAAACCATTTTGTATGATACTTCTGGCTAGTAGTGTAGATTGTCACTTAGATCTGTAAATCAAATAGGAGAATTTTCACTTTTATTACTAAATTTAACTGACTTACCAGTAACCATTAAACATCTTTATGACAATCTACTAAACATCTTAATATTATTCTAATTTAAGGGTTTAGTCTCTATGAAGCATGTATGGAATTAGAAACTTCTATGCTACTGCAATATAAAATGCCTTTGTTTTGGGGGCACCTGGGTGGCACAGTTGACTGAGCATCCCACTCTTGTTTTCAGCTCAGGTCATGATCTCACGGTGTTGGCATCAGGCCTGCCTGGGCTGCTGCTCAGTGTGGAGTGAGTCGGCTTGGGAATCTCTCTCTTCCTATGCCCCTCCCTCCCATGTTCTTTCTAAAATAAATAAATCTTTAAAATGCTTTTGTTTTCAATTAACCAATTAAAGTAAATGAATAAATAATATGAGTACTATGAATAATAAAATGGATTTTACTACTTGTCATAGAATTTCAAAGTCAGACAGCATTTAGTGAAAATATTCCCCACTTCGTATATTAATGAAATCTCATTTTATTAAAGGGAAGTTTTATCAATAACAAAGTAAAGTAAAATTCAATTCGTATATTGTAAGTATTGCTAGGACAGTCACAGTTTTCAGTAGCTCTGGTATTTGCTTTTTAACTTCAAGTGAAAGCAGGATGGCAAGGGTATAGGTATTTTCATGTTCTTATATAATGTTACCTTGGGTAATTCTCCCTTTAAATGGAATGTTGAATTTTCTAAGCTTCCATTTTATATATAAAGGGTACCCTATTTAAGCAAATAGCCTATGTCAAAATATAAATGGCATCCTTTCCTTCTTTTGTAAAGTACAGATCAAAAAAAGCCATTATTGATAAATATACAATATTTTCATTTTCCCTCATATATTTCAAACTTAATTAAAATCACTTTGTAAAGGTTTAATGATGTAATATAGTTAATATTTCTCTTTTATTGGGAAATCCTATGAGACCAATATTAAAGTAACTTTACAAATGATAGAATACTATATATAAAATGTTTGTGTTAGCTTCAGATTAGGAAAAGTCATAAATGTTCCCTCATTTCATAGTTCTACACTTTTGACTTTTCCAGCTCTTCTCCAACCTGCAGCCAAAGTAAACTTTTAAAGTGAACATCTGATGATCCTGGAGAGTGAGGTCAGCAATGAAATGTTCCTCCTATTTACCCCCCCTCCCAAAAATCAAAGGATTACACATTCACACATGAATAAAAGCACCCTCATGGGTGTTTTTAGACCTTCCAACCTTACTCCAAGGAACCTGGAAGGAGTTTCACCCACCAGAGCAGCCAGGAAGGGACCTCTGTATGGGCTGGGGAACCAGAGGAGCCAGCCAAACTGCCAAGACCCTTCTTGCCCCTACAGGGCAAAAATCAGGTGAGTGCAGCCTGGAATAGCATGAGAGACAGAACCTGCCTGAGTCTAGCCTTCCCTAAGGCGGACTCTAGCACACACACCATTTTAAAGGGGAAAAAAAAAATAGGAGTTTGGCCACACAAGAGAAACATTCCTGGCACCAACCCTCTGCCCAATGAAACACTGAAGGGTGCTAATTTATCTGGTCGCTGTGACCTCTCCTGCAGGTGAAAAGGAAAGCAGTGAGTTCCTAGTTATGGCAACTGGAGAAAGCCATTCTATCCCTCGGCACCTGGAGTACCAAGGTAGGAGATCTATAACTGGAAGTTGGGAGGATATTGGGAAAGCAACAGGTAAGAATTTCAAATGGTGGAAAAGGCATTGTGCTTATCAGGGGGTACTATTCCTGGGATCATCCTATTAGGTCTGTGAGCGCACCCCCAGGGCTAAACCCACACCTCCCTCATGCCATTAGTTCCTTGTACAGGATTCCATGTGCCACTGTGAAAGCAGTCTCTGATAGAGCATGCTCAGAAACCACTACATGCTAAAAAACAAAACAAACAAAAAAAAGGTCTGGCCTGGTAAATTATAAGAACCAGAGAAGACATAAAAGCTTTAAAAAAAACTGCCCCAATGAAGGGACAAGACTTGAGCAGGTGCACCTTCATAAACACAGAGGAAAAAGATAATACTGTGGAACATAATACCCTATCTGCTGAAGGCAATAAGCAGAATTAAAGAGGTGTGTACTACTTCAAATGCAAAGGTACCAGTGAATATCTACAAGGGTTACGAAAAATCAAGGAAATACCTCATCACTAAAAAAGAATTTAAAACAGCCGCAATGAGGAAACTCCAGTTACAAGAAAATTCAAAAAGATAATTCAATCAAATCAGGAATTAAAAATACAAACAGAGTTCTTTCCAAATTCCGGAGCTGAAAATTCAGTAAATGAGATGAAGAATGTAACAGCATATACAGATCACACGAAAGAAAGAATAACTGACATGGAGGTAAGAATTTTGAAATAACATGGAAGAGGGAACTCAGAGTTAAAAAAGTGAAGAAAGCCTACATGAGCAGTGATTATTCCGATATTTGTCTTTTTTATGGATCATCAGGATTTCAGAAGAAGAGATGGAGAAGGGGGCAGAGAGTTTAAAAACAAAACAAAGCCTGAGAATTTCCCTAACCTGAGGAAAGACTTGTCTACTGAACTCATAGATTACCCTTTTAAAAAAAAAAAAAAAATATTTGACAGAGCGAGTGCACAAGCAAGGGGGAGCAGGAGAGGGAGAAGCAGGCTCCCCGCTGAGCAAGGAGCCCAATATGGGACTTAATCCCAGGACCCTGGGATCATGACCTGAGCCGAAGGCAGATGCTTAACCAACTGAGCCACCAAGGCACCCCATAGATTACCCTTTTATTTCAAAATGACCTTGTATAACAAATTGTCATAATTCAATAAAGAATTTTAAAGGCATCTAGGTTAAGAAAAAAAAAAATGTAACCTATACAGAAATTCCCATTACACTATCAGATTTCTCTGCAGAACCTCTACAAGCCAGCAGAGTGTAATGACATATTTGAAGTGTTGAAAAATATAAAACTGTCAGCCAACAATACTTAATCTGGCAAAGTTTTCCTTTAGATACAAGGAAGAAATAAAGGCTTTCCCAGATCAACTAAATCTGAAAAAGTTCACCACCACTAGATGGGCCTTGCAAGCAAGGCGATAAGGGGTTCTTTAATCTAAAACGACGACAGGCTGACCAGCCTCATGAAAACACACAAAAGTACACGACACACTAGGCAAAAGTAAAAATATTCTTTTCAGACTTAGAAAACTAACTCTAGGGCGCCCGGGTGGCTCAGTCATTAAGTGTCTGCCTTTGGCTAAGGGCGTGATCCCGGCATTCTGGGATGAGCCCTGCATCAGGCTCCTCCGTTGGGAGCCTGCCTCTTCCTCTCCCACTCCCCCCTGCTTGTGTTCCCTCTCTCACTGGCTGTCTCTCTCTCTGT
>NW_023190614.1:1007-1224 GCF_002007445.2 Ailuropoda melanoleuca | reverse complement strand
CACAGATGACTTTCTCCCCAGCTTTATCGATTTATCACCGGCCTATAACATCGTGTACCTTTAAGGCGTGCGGTATGATGATTTGATATATATTGCAAAATGATTACCACAGTAAGGTTCGTTAATACCCATCATCTCATATAATTATCTTTTCTTTTTCTTTTTTTTTTTTTAAGATTTTATTTTTATTTATTCGACAGAGATAGAGACAGCCAGC
>NW_023190614.1:0-875 GCF_002007445.2 Ailuropoda melanoleuca | reverse complement strand
ACCGCTGTGCCACCCAGGCGCCCCTATCTTTTCTTTTTTTTGTGATGAGGATATTTCGTAGCCACTCTTTTAACAACTTTCAAGTATATAATACAATGTTGACTATAGTCACATGCTGTACCATAGATCCCCAGACTTAATCCTCCTATAACTGGAAGAATGTATCTTTTGATCAACATCTACTCATTTCTCCCACCCAGCCTTTGGTAACCACCATTCTCCTCTTTCTTTCCACGACTGTGTCTTTTTAAGTCAAAGTGAAATCATGTAGTATTTGTATTTCTCTGTCTGGCTTATTTCACTTAGGGTGATGCCCTCAAGAACCAACCATGTCATTGCAAATGACAGGATTTCCTTCTTTTTTTATGGCCGAATAACATTCCAGCGTGTGTATGCATGTGTGTGTGTGTGTCTGTGTGTGTGTGTACCACATTTTCTTTATCTGTTTATCTGTCAATGGACATCTAGGTTGCTTCCTTGTCTTGGCTCTTGTGAGTAATACTGCAGGGAACACGGGGGGTGCAGATATCTCTTTGAGGTAGAGATTTCATTTCCTTTGTGTATATACCAGAAGTGGGACTACTTGATCATATGGTAGTTCTATTTTTAATTTTTTGAGGAATGTCCTTACTGTTTTCCCAGTTTACATTCCCACCAACAGTACCCGAGGAGCCTCTTTTCTCGACATCCTCGCCAACACTGGTTGATAATAGCAGTGATGGCTTGTTTTAAGGGAGACTCAGATGTCAGGAGGATTCACAAAGCTGTGACTATGAATGAAACCAAAATATTGCTAATGACCATGAAACACCTGTTCTTGTTCCATTCTGCCCAAGAAGAACCTTTAGCTTTCATGTGCAAAATCTCAGGAACCC
>NW_023190613.1:389-608 GCF_002007445.2 Ailuropoda melanoleuca | reverse complement strand
GTCCCACATCGGGCTCCTCGGCTAGGAGCCTGCTTCTTCCTCTCCCTCTCCCCTGCTGTGTTCCCTCTCTCATTGGCTGTCTCTCTGTCACATAAATAAATAAAATCTTTTAAAAATAATAATAAAATCCAATCTGTCTGATATGAGAATTGCTACCCCAGCTTTCTTTTGAGGTCCTTTGGCATGAAAAATGGTTTTCCATCCCTTCACTTTCAGTCT
>NW_023190613.1:0-287 GCF_002007445.2 Ailuropoda melanoleuca | reverse complement strand
ATGGATGGGTCATGCCTTTTTATCCAGTCTGCAACCCTGTGGCGTTTTATGGGAGCATTTAGGCCATTCACATTGAGAGTGATTATTGAAAGAGGTGATTTTAATGTTGTCATGTTGCCTGTGAAGTCTTTTTTTCTGTAGATTGTAAATTTCTGTTCTGTATCACTCTTGGGGTCTTTTTACTTTTAATAGAACCTCCCTTAATATTTCTTGTAAGACTGGCTTGGTGGTCACATATTCTTTCAGTCTGCTGGTCTTGGAAGCTCCTTGTCTCTCCATCCATTCTG
>NW_023190612.1:0-885 GCF_002007445.2 Ailuropoda melanoleuca | reverse complement strand
AACTAACAGTAAAGTTCAAAATGGGAAAAGTTAAGAGAGGAAAATATTAGAAAAAAATAAGCTTAAACTTAAGGATTTTTGACTGGTAATTCTCACCAGAAAGAACAGCACCTATGACCTTGAGTGTCCTAGAGAAGGTAATTTCACCTCCCTAATCTCTACTGAGACACTGGAACTACTGAATTTATTGCAATTANGAATTTATTGCAATTATAATAAATGCTCACACAATCCATATTGTGTAGATACATTTTTTTTTTAAAAAAACAGCTAAATACCTCTGCCAAGGCAGCTAACCCAGCACAGTGACTATTAAATTGATTTAGGGCAACAAGATCCAGAAGCTGTCACACCTGTAGATGAACCTTTAACCATATGTTATGATGTGTTTATATGCTAATCTCTTCAGAAGTAGCAAAACCCTTGGATGCCAACTGGTTGGCCATATTTTCTGAATTGATGCCAATAAAATGGAAAAAAATTATAATACATGAGGTCTGCATTCTTTAAATAGGAACAAGAATGCGAATGGATTATTTGGTGTATTAAGCTCTTAAACCACTTATAAAATACTTGAACCACCACAGAGACAACTCTCCAAATGGAGATATCCAAAAAGTAGAAATTATTATCATTTGAAACAGTCTAAATATTTACAATTTCTATAAAGCAAATATGAAACAGTCATCCTCACATGAAATATTAGTGTCTGTTTATTGCTTTGGGTATTCACCAGGGAATGAGAGGTAGAAAAGAGAATGCCTTGGAAGAAACAAGGATGTAATAACAACTACTTTGAACTGAAGCACTTAACGTGGTTCATTTTCTGCTTCTCTATTCAAAGGAAATAACTGTGTAAGATTATGACCTAGTTTTGGGAATCTT
>NW_023190611.1:348-524 GCF_002007445.2 Ailuropoda melanoleuca | reverse complement strand
CTACAGATAAAGGACTGGTATCCAAGATCTACAAAGAACTTCTCAAACTCAATATATGAGAAACAAATAAAGAAATAAAAAAATGGGCAGAAGATATGTACAGACACTTTTCCAATGAAGACATACAAATGGCTAACAGACACATGAAAAAATGTTCAAAATCATTAGCCATCAGG
>NW_023190611.1:0-173 GCF_002007445.2 Ailuropoda melanoleuca | reverse complement strand
CCACTCTGGAAATCAGTGTGGAGGTCCCTTAAAAAGTTAAAAATTGAGCTACCCTATGACCCAGCCATTGCACTACTGGGTGTTTACCGCAAAGATACAAATGTAGTGAAGTGAAGGGCCATATGCACCCCAATGTTCATAGCAGCATTGTCCACAATAGCTAAATTGTGGAA
>NW_023190610.1:0-772 GCF_002007445.2 Ailuropoda melanoleuca | reverse complement strand
CCATCCCAGACTAGGTCCTGTCACCAGAGGACGCTAACCTGGCCTTGAATTAGGTCTACCCGTCAGTAAGCTCCATGAGGGCAAGGACCACCTCTGGCTTCTGTTCTTTACCCTGTCTCTCCGGGGTCTGGCGCAGAGAGATTAGTGAATATTGGGTAAATGAATGAATATTAAAACCCTAAATTCTAAGGATCAGCCACACAAAGGGAATCAGTTGCAGATACTTGTGATGGCTCGGACATCCATCCTTGCTCTTGTTTTTTTCTTTGAATAGGGTATCTACTCACAGACAAAAACCAAAGGTATAAAATTATTTACTTTATGGTTTAAAATATGCCTTCTCAGGGGCGCCTGGGTGGCGCAGTTGTTAAGCGTCTGCCTTCGGCTCAGGGCGTGATCCCGGCATTATGGGATAGAGCCGCGCATCAGGCTCCTCCGCTGAGAGCCTGCTTCTTCCTCTCCCACCCCCCTGCTTGTGTTCCCTCTCCGCTGGCTGTCTATCTCTGTCACATAAATAAATAAAATCGTTAAAAAAAAAAAAACTTTAAAATATGCCTTCTCATCTCCACCTCCCATCTTCCGCTGTAACTTATCTCTGCAGAAATCCATTCCTAGGGTCTCCCTGTACATGCATAGTAACAAATACTCACATGAGGCCATCTTCTTTTCTCTACAATGGGTAGCATACCACAAATACTATGACTTTTTTCACTTAACAATATAACTGGAGATGAGTCCTTACCGGGACATAAAAAGCCTCCTCACTCTTCTT
>NW_023190609.1:0-618 GCF_002007445.2 Ailuropoda melanoleuca | reverse complement strand
GTGTGTGTGTGTGTGTGTGTGTGTGTGTGTGTGTGTGTGTGTGTGTGTTTTCTGATCAACCTTCCAGCAAGTCAAATTTCTTGTTGAGAAGAAAGCCAGGGTGTGCTTTACAGATGGCATGAAAGAGGAAATAATGACAGAGAGTATAAATTGCTGAAAATAGCATGTGCCAAGGGCTACTTTGCAGTATTAGTTTATGAATTTTGCCAGCTCAGTAATGTTGCAGCAATCGCAAGCCACTTGGAGGTTTTCCTTGTTTATNCCACTTGGAGGTTTTCCTTGTTTATTACATTCAAAGAGATGTTGCATCTTAGCATACAAAGCAATATGTAACAGCAGTTGGGTCTGCTTAGATTTGGAAGTGAGCTGAGAGAGCAGTTTGTATTTGCTTTTGATTTCTCTATGTGAGAGGGAGGCAGTGATTACCCGCAGCAACTCTGAAAGTCATACTCTAAAAACTAGAGAAATACAGGTGAGAAGGCAACACAGGTGCATTTAAGAACGGATAAGAGCAAGGGGGAGTCCATGATTCATTTCTGGAAGCCGGTGACCCATTTATAACTTACTTCAGGCTCAGAAATAAAGCCTGTGAATTCACCTAAAACCAGTGTGGGTATG
>NW_023190608.1:0-2330 GCF_002007445.2 Ailuropoda melanoleuca | reverse complement strand
AAACTTCATGAGAATCCACAACTCATAGAATCTAGGTATTTATTATTTGCTAGATGAAGAAGCAAAATAAATTCAAGGTCACATTATAAAATATGGATTTTTTTTCAGGTAATGCAATTAAGCATAAGATGAACTAATGGAGAATAAGAACAATGTGAGAGACTTTGTTCTGCTGGGGCTCACAGAGAATCCAAAGATGCAAAAAATCATATCTCTTCTGTTTTTGGTGATTTACATTGTGACTATGGTAGGAAATGTTCTCACCGTGCTCACTATCACTGCCAGATCCTAGACTGAGTGGAGTAGAAATGTGAGGAGGAAAGAAAAAATCTAACCACACACTATGCTACAAGCTATATATACATCTATATACAAATATATAGATATATCTGCTCATTTTCATACACCAGGGTTGATAATAATATGTTGGCTAAAAAATTATGGTATAAAGCTATTATAGGATTATAAAAGCAAAGAACCATTTAACCTCTGAGTGGTAACAAAGATTACCCCAAGTTTCCAAATTTCCTTGTAGACTTCAGGATCATTTTGTATTGCTCATGTCACCCAGTAGGCTTCTAAACCATCAGAAAGAATGATGTCTCAAATAAATGAACATCTTATTATTTGAGAGGCATTTCTGCTCCTTAAATAAAGTCACACTTGGCTTTATTTAAGTACTTGACTACTTGTGAAAAATAGTTTCTGCAAGGCAGCTTAATGTTTGGGGCACAATAAATCTTGAATGAGCGATAATGGTAAAGGAAGACGAATAAAGTCAAAAAATAATGTAGACCNGAAGAAGCAAAATAAAGAAAGTACTGGAAAAAAGGGACTTTTTTTCCTGCTTTTATCTGATTCAGCCTGTGGGAATTCTAGCTAGATCTCTTTGAGAAACCACAATTTGTTTTAACTCCTGCTTAAACTGTGTACTGAGAAAGAAAATGAAACTGGGATGTCCAGTGAAGTAGCAAATAACTTCCCTTGATATTCTTCCTCCTATCAGCAGGATTTCATCATTAAATGAATATGAGCTGTTCAAGCCATTTTCCCCTGTTAATTAGTTTACTTCTTGGTAACATTTCATTATGGAATCTGTTTTGACAACCATGTGGCTCAATCTACACAAAAAAACAACTTCAGGATAAATATATTTCATTTATTTATATTTTATAATACATCTCTCATTCATTAATCAATTGAAATTTCTTCACCCATAAAATGAACTAGACAATATTGATGATTGGTGGGGCTTCTGTGGTGAATAGAGACAAATCTGGGTCTTGCCTTCAAAGAGCTTTGGATCCACTGAGAAACACCCTGAGGGAAGAAGAAAATAAGAAGACCGTTATAAATGCGAAGGTAGTGGCAGCACAGGGTGTTGAGAGAGCATGTTTGTTNATTTCATTTATTTATATTTGATAATACACCTCTCATTCATTAATCAATTGAAATTTCTTCACCCATAAAATGAACTAGACAATATTGATGATTGGTGGGGCTTCTGTGGTGAATAGAGACAAATCTGGGTCTTGCCTTCAAAGAGCTTTGGATCCACTGAGAAACACCCTGAGGGAAGAAGAAAATAAGAAGACCATTATAAATGCGAAGGTAGTGGCAGCACAGGGTGTTGAGAGAGCATGTTTGTTGGACACACAACAAAGACCAGGAAGGTCAGGGAGAATTCCGNGAATTCCTAAATGAAAACAAGTCAAAAAGGGGCACAAAACATGAAAGGGAATCATCAGAGTGAATAGGCTGTGTTAGGTTGAGATGATTCCTGGTGGAAGATGCAAAACAAAGGCCAAGGGGTGAAAAAAAATATGTAGAAACCTAACCATTTCAATAAGTTGTGGCTGTTGGCTCATCTATTAATTCAATAATTATTTATTGAGCCCCTACTGTGTGTTGGGTCATAAGCTGGAAACTGAGCTCCAAAAAGTCTAATTAGTAAAATATGAAACTGAAAAGTTAGTGACAGGGAAGATCAAGAAGAGTTTCATAATTGTGTTACAGCTGAATGTCAGGTACCACGGGGAACACATTGAAAGGGTCTTCCATATCTTTTCATGGCCTGTAGCTCATTTCTCTTGACATTGATTTATACTCCATTGTCTGATGTTGCAACTTATCTATCCTAACCTACTGAAGGACATCTTGGCTGCTTCCAATTGTTTGGACTATTATGAATACAGCTGCTGTTAAATATCCATGTGGACATAAGCTTTCAATTCCAAAAGCCAAGGAGTGAGATTGCTAGCTTGTACAGTAAGAATATGTTTAGTTTTGTAAGAAAGTGACGAACAGTCATCCCAAATGGCTTCACCATT
>NW_023190607.1:0-1615 GCF_002007445.2 Ailuropoda melanoleuca | reverse complement strand
TCATAAAAGTCGGCTGCTCTCGAGGAGGTTGGTCATACCATGCTCCTCAGGCATCACTTTGCTACAGGGATAGGTGGTGGGCACCGTGACCCCAGATGTGGAAAAGGAGCCCTCAGCTCATTCCCNTGTATACCAGTCTCTTCCATGCCCATTATCTTCCCTTAACCATCAGAAAAGGTATGGGAGGCAGCGGTGATCACCCCCATATCATGTGCATTAACAAAAAGC
This sequence comes from Ailuropoda melanoleuca, assembly GCF_002007445.2. Classification (NCBI taxonomy): domain Eukaryota; kingdom Metazoa; phylum Chordata; class Mammalia; order Carnivora; family Ursidae; genus Ailuropoda; species Ailuropoda melanoleuca. Next base: position 1,387 of record NW_023190607.1, on the reverse strand, counting down.
TCTGAGGCTACGTGAGGAAGCGTGACTTGTCCTGCGGTCACTGGCTGGCAAGTGCAGAGCCGGCCGTGGGACCCAAGTCTACCTGTGTCCCTTTCTCTCTGCAGAACTCTTTATTCTCTTCCTCTTTGCTCTGCTCTTGCCTTTGTGTCTCCGAGTACATCACTAACAGCTCCGCATACAGTAGGCACTTCATAAAAGTCGGCTGCTCTCGAGGAGGTTGGTCATACCATGCTCCTCAGGCATCACTTTGCTACAGGGATGGGTGGTGGGCACTGTGACCCCAGATGTGGAAAAGGAGCCCTCAGCTCATTCCCCGTACACCCCAAGTATTTGAGAAGGCAAGTATGATACCACCCCCCAACTGTCTCCTGTGAAGAGAGGGGGGCTCCAGCATTCTCCCCCCGAAAGGCTGGGAATTGGAGTGGATGCTGGAAAATGGGCCCAGCGTGCTCCATCGTGAGGGAGCCCACTGTTCTGTGAATATTCTGGTACTNGTGAATATGCTGGTACCACACGGTCTCATTTGTCACGGTGCGGTCTGGGCGCCAGCCCCAAGCACATCTCCTGGGAGTTTGTGAGCCTGCCCCAGAGCTGCTGGTCAGAATCTGGATTTTAGCAAGATCCCCAGGTATGAGGTGGGCACAGTCAAGTTGGAGAAGCTCCCCTGACCTAGAACTTAGCTGGTAGCGGTGTGGCCACCATTCCTCTCAAAGGGGATGCCATCACAGGCTCTGGCTGTGTCTCAGCAAAGGGAAGCCAGTGTGACAGAGCTGGGGACTTGTGAAATAAACCCTGCAGCCACATCCTGGCTCCCCCCCCCCCACTCTGAGGCCACCACCCAGATGTGACCCTGGGGATTCCTCACAGCAAGCGGGACTCATTGTCTGTCGGAATCCTCCCGTCCCACACTTGGTCACCAGAGGTGACTTTGAAGAGAAGAAGGGAATGCATTCCCCAGGACGGTGCCGGGAGGCATCTGCCAGCAGCTTATGTCACTGCTGCCTAGCAAAGTGGAACGTGCATCCCTGCCCCTATGGGTCGTCTCCCTTAGCTGTTGAGGACGTCACCGGGGCAGCCCCCAGCTTTTCTTCCAGGCCCTGTGTGGGGGATAAGAGCTCAGTCCCCTGCAAGTAGCACTGGGTGACCCACAACTGCTGTGGAAGGGACGGAGTGACAGCAGAGAGCCAGGGGCGAGGCACCGGGAGGTGGCAGCAGGGTCTCTGCTTTCTCTCAGCGACACCAGCTAGGAGCTATCCATGTGCCTCCCTTCTCCCTCCCGGGGTAAACAGAAAGCAGGAGTTTGCCACCGGGCCTGTCACCACAGGGCCATAAGACTGACCCACGCCCTGATCTCACCCTCAGGGCCCTCCTTCTTCAGAGCCCACCA
>NW_023190606.1:0-1029 GCF_002007445.2 Ailuropoda melanoleuca | reverse complement strand
ATAGGATGCTTCTGGGTGAAACAGTATATACGGTAAGACAAATAGACCCCAAGGGCGTGCACCTATTGTTGCAACTCCTTTGTTTTAAAATGAGTCCCTTAATCTGAAGCAATACGTGGGAGATATCTTGACAATAAATTAGGCATCTGTAAACCTTCAGATGAGGATATCAGCAGCGGCATTAGGGGCAGGAAAGACAAACCTTAATTAGATTGATTTCTGTGTGACATTCCTCAGGCACTCCTGGCTGCCCTAAGGCTAAGGGAAGGAAAAACAAATTGTTAATTTATAGAGATTACAGTCCTGCAAGACAGAAATATCCCTCAATATACAAATGTCTTCGTGATTTACATGAAAAAAACATTTTTATCAATAACCTAACTAACAGAGGAAAATGTAGGTAAAATTAAACGTCCTTAGAACCTGAAGCCTATTGACAAATACTTGAGGCGGGCAGAGTGTAATGTTCCTCCAGGAAGTCCCAACTGTCTTAATGTTAATGACTTACTAGAGGGAAAAACAACCTTAACTTAAATAACAAGGCCTTCAGTATCTTGTAGGTCCTCTTTAGCATATGAAAGTTCTTTTGAAAACCTCCCTTTTTCCTTACCCCCAACTCTCAAGTATATCATCAGTCACCCTTCACAACCTCATCCCAGCAGCTCTTTCTGCCCACAGGTCCTGTTCCCTGTGCTTTAATAAAACCACCATTTTGCAACAAAGACGTCTCAAGAATTTTTTCTTGGTCATTAACTCCAAACCCCACCAACCTCACCTATATTTCAAAAAAACCTCATTGGGAAGCGCTAATCATATAGTTATTGATGCTTTGTAGTCAAGGGCTCAATAACATTTCAGTAAATCTTTGCAATTGGAAAATAGCTTTCTTCTTCAGAAGATACGGTCTTACTCCAGGATCTCTGGAGTCAGTCCTGTGACTGAAGATTATTTCCGAGCGCAACATATGCAGTCACCAACATCCAGAGACCCCTAAAGCACAATTCTTTTCTAATTGAAGGGGATGACATT
>NW_023190605.1:0-2399 GCF_002007445.2 Ailuropoda melanoleuca | reverse complement strand
AAAAATAAGCTTAAATTAAATGCCCATCTTTTTCAGTCTCGCTGGTCACATTTTAATTGCTGAGCAGCCACCTATTCCATCATTGCAGAAAGTTTACACTGAATAGCACTGTGTCAGGAAGTCACAGTTTTCTGGAGCAAAACAAACAGAAAAAGGAAATACTATATTGAAGTAGGAGGTGTTTCAGAGGAGGATTAACTGCTTAAGATCAGGCAGTGAGTATCCGGGGAAAGAATATTCCAGGCCAAGGAAATAGCAAATGCTAAGTGCTGAGAGCAGTGATCTTAGAAAGCAGCAACAAATCTAGTGTGGTTGGAGTATGGCAAGTGATCCAGCAGTAGTGGGAGAACAAGAGAGAGTCAAGTAAGGCAGGGCCAGGAGGGGCAGTCTCATTACTCTGAATGAGATGAGAAGACATCAGGGAGTTTTAAGCAATGATGGATGCCATCTGAGTGCCTTTGATGGGATCATGATGGCTTCTGCATTGGGAAATGCCCATCTAGGAGCAGAGATACACACACACACACACGCACACACACACACACACACATACATGGATATATATAAGATATAGATCTATATGTATGCGTATATAATGTATGTCCATCTGTATGTCTGTAACAGGAGTAGAGACCTGCCTAGAGACCAGTTCAAGTAGTGCAACAATCCATGCAAGATGGTGGTGGCTTGCACTGGATAATAGCAGTGTGGGCAGGGGAGGGAGGTTCGGCTTTCTCATTGAATACATGTGAGGTGTGAGAACACAAAAGGATACAAAAATAGCACCATATTTTGGCTTAGGTAACTGGAGTAGTTGAATTGCCATTATTTGAGATGTCGTCAGAAAAGGTTTGAAGGGGAGGCGCCTGGGTGGCTCAGTCGGTTAAGCATCCAGCTCTCGATTTCAGCTGAGATCATGATCCCAGGGTTGTGAGATCAAGCCGAGTAGGCTCCTCACTGGGTTCAGCACTGGGCATGAAATCTGCTTAAGATTCTCTTTCTCCCTCTGCCCTTCCAAGAAAGAAAGAGATAGAGAGAAAGGAAAGAAAGAAAAAGAAAGAAAGAAAGAAAGAAAGAAAGAAAGAAAGAAAGAAAGAAAGAAAGAAAGAAAGAAAAGGGAGGGGAGGGGAAGGGAAGGGAAAGGAAGGGAAGAGAAGAAAAGAAAGAAAAGAAAAGAAAAGAAAAGAAAAAAGGAAAGAAAAGGTTTGAGGGGAAAGACCAGCATCTCAGTTTTACAGAGTTTGAGTTTGACATGTCTGTGACACATTCGAAGGAGATACTGAGAAGGCAGTTGAACATAGGAGCAAAAGTTCCTTTGTATTAACGTGTAATTCTAAAAACTGAAGGATAGTAGTAAAACCATGACAACAGATATTTAGGGAAATTAGAAAATTAGAGTGGATCTCCAGAGATTTTTCATATAACACAACCAAGTGGCTTCCATTCGCTTTCACAACCATTGAGGAAGTTGCCTGTTTCAGTCTGTTTGAGCGGCTGCAGCAAGATAAGCACAGACTGGGTAGCTTACAAACAATAGAAATTTATTCCTTACAGTTTTAGAGGCTGGGGAGCCCAAGATCATGACTCCAGCGTCGTCCAGTGAGGGCCTCCTCTGAGCCACAGACTTCCTGTATCCTCATGTGTTGGGAGAGGCTCTGTGGGGTCTCTTTTATGAGGACTAATCCCATTCATGAGGCCTCCACCCTCATGACCTAATCACCTCCCCAAAGCACCCCCTATTAATACCATTGATTATCTTGGAGGTTAGGTGATTCAACATATGAATGGGGGGCACAAACATTCAGAGCATAGCACTGCCCCACATAGCAAAGCAACCTCAGACAGCTGATGATTCCCACGTTTGTCCCCTCCTCAGAATTCCCCCTTCCACACAGTACAGATTCCCAGGCAGTGCCTTGAGTCAGGAGATTCGGACAAAATGGTTGGGGTGAGACAACAGGATCAATATTTTACAAATCTTCCCGGTTGGTTCTTAAGTGTACCCAGCTCGGAGAATTGCTGTTTTGGGCTGGTGGTTCTCCAACTTTACGAAATAGATTGCTCTCTTATGTGAGAACTAAACATCATAAGTTTGAAAATACTTCACAGAGAGGAAAGGAAGACTTTGCAAATGAAAAATAGGAATTCAGATGTCAAGTAACTTTTTGATGTTTCCTGTTTGTCCAGCTTGGGTTGTGAGTGAGATTAACAATCTATCAGTGCAACCCTATCAATCCTGTCTTCCCACAAATGCGTCCTGAAGTAGTCACATGCACGTGCTTTAAAAAATTTGGATTTTATAACTCAGATACCTCTAGGTTGATAGATATCTCTACTATTTAAAACTTTAAGAAACATAGTAGACACACACCACAGACCACACACACACACACACACAC
>NW_023190604.1:0-4425 GCF_002007445.2 Ailuropoda melanoleuca | reverse complement strand
GATCCCAGAACGCCGGGATCACGCCCTGAGCCGGAGGCAGACGCTTAACCGCTGTGCCACCCAGGCGCCCCACGACATTTGTTTCTATCCTATTCCCTGTGTGATATTTAATGTAATAGACTATCTCCCAACACATATATGTATTGCTTGCCTCCATTTTGCTTTGCATGCTCTACCCTTCACCACACCTGCAGTCAATCCCCTTTTTAATATCTATATTAACCAGAGCCTGAATGACAACACCCTAATAACAGTATCACTTAACCTGCTCCGGTTAATTTTAAAATCCAATTCATTGACTGTTTCCTCTTTGCTTTTCTCTTTCCCTTCCTGGTCATTAGCTGCTCCCTGGGCCACCTGCGCTTGTTTCTCTTGCCCATCAGTAGGTGGCTCAAGTCTCTCCTCTCTCTTTCCCCCTTCCTGCCCTTAGTGTGCAGCTCTTAGAGCGGTGTTTAGGATGACCCTACTTGATCCCTGTTACATTCCTCCGGGCTTGTCAAAGGTTTGCATTGTGTCCCTGAGTAGCTGGGGCATGCCATGAAGAGCGAGCACGGCCCAGCCCTAATCATGACAACCTCAGCCCCAGTGAAAGATGAATAATAACAACTACTCTAGCCAGTCCCAGAAGAGCCCACTGAGGACGTTTGTTTTGGAATAATGAATATGGAAATTTGGAATCCATAATAAACTGCAAGCAGTCTTTCAACTCACTCGTGCCGAAAATTCACACTCGCCTTTCCCATAACTTGTCACTTGTGTTTTTTATTGTTCGATATGTAAACAAGGCCGGGAAAGCCTTTGTTCCTTGGTGCCTACTTAGATTTGCCCATTAATCCCAATCCCCCTCCCTTTCCCACCAATGCATGCAGGATTACACAAAGCAAAAGTCATTAATTTTTATCTCTGACTATCTGTAGGGTTTTTAATGTGGCCTGGCTTGCTTATGCACCACCAATTACATGTCATAAGTGCTTGTAGATGCTGGAGCAGTATCATGGGCTGATGAATCACTGCCTCGTCTCCTGATTAGTATGCAAGGGGCCGTGTTCCTCTTTGAGCAGCTGGCATGCCAATGAGGATCTGGCTCCGCCGGTCAAGGCATCTGGACATGAATTCAATATGGATTGCTTTAATTAAATGGCTAAGCGCACAAGACGCTAAGAAACAACTCCATCATTGAGTGAAACTCAAAAATATAGTCGACACAAGCGAGGGGGTGGAAAAGGCAGGAAGATATTCCATCATCACCACCCACTCTACCTCAAATCCTTGAAAAGCGCCCCCTGCCCCCCCATACCATGTGAAGCACAACCACCTGCTAAAAGCGTGATGAATTGGGGAATCCACAATGAAACACCGGGGGAGGGTTTAGTTCATCACCCTTAAATTTAGAAATCAAAACAGCAGAGCAAAACCTACCCTTCTGCCCTTTGAAAAGGTTTTATTTTAACTATACACTTGATTGCAAACTACTGATGCAGCGGATTTCAAGAAGGAAGGATGCCAGGAGAGGTGGGTAGTAAAGTCTGAATGTACCTGTTACCAGCAGTCTTGGAGGAAAAGAAGAAGCTAACGCGGCTTTGCAAATATCAGGAGGCCAGAGTGGGCCGTCAGTGTGCTAATTGGCTGAAGAGGAGAAGGAAAAAGCAGCCTGGATTCACACTGTCCACTTGGGATGGGCTTTGCATAGATCAGAAAGATGAAGTATCCGTCAGCTCATGTTTGCTTTCAGCCTACCTTTTATTAGTCTATTTCCATAAGGAAACAAATGGAATATTTTCATAACGAATGGCCGTTGTAGCAGTAACCCCAGTTTTATTCTTCTGAGGACTTTAATTCTGTTGCAAGTTTCCTCTTATTTTCACCCTCATTGTATTTGGTTTGGTTTGCCTACGTATTTCACTGGGAGGCAGGATAGAATCATGGCTGAGAGTAGGGGCTCAGGATTTAGATGCATCTCGACTCCTATCCCAGCTTCATTCGTTTCTAAATATGTGGTTTTAGGCAAGTTATGGGACTTCTCCGACTCTCCTTTTCCCTATCTCTGAAACCAGGATAAGAATGATACCTACCTCACCAACATTTTGTGAAGATTGATTAGTCCACGTCAAATCTGTAACACACACTGGAGACTCTCAAAAATGATGGCTACTATTAATGTTTGTGGAACGTGTTCTTGTCAAATGTTGATGTTTTACTGACCACATACAGGGAATACCTGTTTCCTGTAATTGATTAGATTTACCTACATATAGCAGCAAAGATTTAAAGACCTTTAAAATATAATACTATGTAACCACTACCTCTCCAGTTTCTACTTCTTCTCTAGCCCCCATCGAAGATCTGCTACCTTCAGTAATAACATCCACTACAGATGGACCTGGGGCTCTATTTTCTTTTTTAAATAATTTATTAAGATACCATTGTTAAAAAGACCCTGAGGCACTCTGCTTTAAAAAGGGGGGAGTGATATTAAAATGGTAAAGCATTCTTGCTGGTGTGTTCCTCCCTTATTTTAAGCTGAAAGTTTGATGAGCAGGAAAGGAAGTTAAATGCTAGTACCTATGCTTTCTCTGTCCTTGCATGGGGCATTCTCATAGATTTTATAAATCCATGGAGGATCGGGACAGTCCACGTCAGCAAGATGATAGGGTCCGAAGAGCCCCCCAGGGGCAATGACAGAAAGCAAACTGTCCGTGGTACACAGAATTCACTTAAACCACACACAGACAGTATATGAGATTGCAAATAGTAATCAATCACAAGGAGTCCATTTCAGGACAGTTCAACATTTGACACGCCAGCCTACCAGATATAAGCTTGACATAAAGGCAGTATTCTTGAATAATAAGGCAAGACACTCTCTTTTGGGCCTTCAGAAAATGAAAGTCCAATCTAGGTTCTCATTGGAGCACCATTCATTTACCTGCCAGGTGCCACCTTTGGAAGAAAGCATGTTAGTAAAGATGGCTATCATTGGAGAAGGGACCTATGGTTTGATCTAACCATGTGTCTTCAATGTTTTAAAAATAGTGGGCTTAGGTCTCCTCCTGGGGAAGTTGGGGGAGGAGATAGAAAAAGGTTGTTTGGTTGAAAACTGACTCTTTGAGGCATGGGAAGGGGCTCATATGTGGTCTCATGGAGTAATTGAGACATTGAGCAGCAGTCATTGCAGTGGTAGGTAGGACATAGCAGTAGAAAACAGTCTAGTCGGGTCTTAAAATCAGCTCATATGCCATAGATTGCTTCTCCTTGTTCCAAGCGGGTAAGAGTAATGTAGGGCATCCACAGAACTCAAGAACAAGTAAACCAAAAGGCCTATCAGAAAACGACTATGCCAGCAAATGAAAACCAAAAATAATTTGAACGTTAAGACCCATAACCATTTGTCCAGGCTTCTTTCTAGCCAAATGTTCTGTTTTCTGTTATTTAGACAGTGCCTTTCAAAGAGCCTTTGTGGGATATGGTTTTCTCAGGAGTGAGACTTCTCTTTTCCCTACAAGTGTTTAAGTCCCCTTGAAGTTCTGTGAGTTTGACAAAGGGATCAATTGCATTGTCTCCAAGGTAGGTTGGTGTAAGTTGTTTTAGTAGGGTAATGAGTATGCTAAGGATCCAAATGAACACTGTAGCTCCTTTAGTTTTTGTTGTTCTTTCTTTTTAAGATTTTATTTATTTATTTGAGAGATAGAGAGTGGGAGAGCCCAAGCAGAGGGAGTGGCAGAGGGAGAGGGAGAAGCAGGCTCCCGGTTGAACTTTATAATTTCAATTATATCATTAAGAGTGGTTAGTATATTCGTGGAGTTGTGCAATCATCACCACATTCTAAGTTAAGAATATTTTCATTACCCCAAAGTGAAACCCCATACCCATTTGCAGTTACTCCCCATTCTTTCCTCCCCATCAACTCTTGGAACCACTAGTCTACTTCCTGTCTCTATAGATTTAACTCTTCTGGACGTTCCTTATGAATGGAATCCTACAATATGTGGTCTTTCATGACTGGCTTCTTTCACTTAGCGTAGAGTTTTCAAGGTTCATGCACATTTAACATGTATCAGTACTTCATTTCTTTACAGCTTCACTTTTTAAACTTATATGAGCACGCTATCCATTGCAGAGAGAACTGGAATGTCAGCTCAGAATAGATGTGTTAACTTGCTAACTGTTGGACTTTAGCCTGTTATTGAACTTAAGATATATGATTCAGTTTCTTCTGGTCTGCCATGTAGACTCCTTCCAGATTCCCAAAATTTTGAATGGCCCCTGCATATAATAGGAATACAGGATAGTATTTTTCTTTATGATTTATCTATGTTAGGAAATATAAAGTGTTGTTGAAAAAATCTTTTATAAAAATCGTATTGGCTAATCCCGATATTCTAGATTTGTGAACTTCTTTTCATGGAAAATTACTTGGAGAAAAAA
>NW_023190603.1:0-2953 GCF_002007445.2 Ailuropoda melanoleuca | reverse complement strand
AGAGAAGGACCAAATAAAGCAGGAGGGTAAGAAGAGAGAAACATGGGATAATTTTAGATGGGAAACATCTTTGAGTTTTGTTTGCTCTGTCAATGGATTAGGTGGCTGTTTACCAGCCTGTAGGAATTACTGTACTAGTGTTTGTGGGGCTCTGATGAATAATCTTGCAGTCTCTTGATTCACGTGGGACCATGGGATGATATTTACATTTGGAATGATATTTACATTTGGGGTGATATTTGCGCTCTGGATGCTTTAATCTGGGATGACCTGAGCTAAGACCTCCAGTGAAAAAGAAAGAAGTGTGCAAAAGTGGGTCCTGGAGGCAGGGGTGCCTGTTATCGCTTCTCAGGCTCACTCTAGCGCCCTCCTCTGGAGCGCAGGAGATAAACTGCCCTTGGACAGGGATTGGGACCATTGGAAGGAAGCGAAGTCTGGAAGTTCTCTTCCTATACTAGTCTCTTGCTTTTCTGTATCAACTGCCTTTGGCTTATTCTCTGTCTTCAACCTTAAATGATCTTTCTGATTCTGTTGGCTGAATTTTAAGTTCTATTTTAAGTTCTCAGACTCAATAACAATTCAACAAGTCATTCTTGATTCTTCTGGAAGAACTAAACTCTCTTTCCTTTGAATTCCCATAGCAATTATCTGCACCTTTGTTCTCTGGGTTCATGCTTTGCTTCTTAACTGAACACATACCATACCTATCGGTCATGACTGTGGGCTCCTTGAGGGAAGGAAAATGGAGTTTTTGTCTTTGTACTCTCCCAGGTGCCTAGCAGAGAGCACTAAACATATCTTAATGCATTTCTGCCCTTTTAGAAAATAAATTCTGAGAAAGTATTCTCCCTTTGGAACAGTAACTGTTATGTTTTTCTCCAGCCTCATGGAATTGTGAGGATGTCCTTCTCATTGCAGGGGCAGATTTTAAGTCATGTGCCCTTCCTGTCCTCAGGTTCCCACAAAGTGAGTCTGTCCTCCTGGTACCATGACCGAGGTTGGGCCAAGATCTCCAACATGACTTTCAGCAATGGAAAACTAATAGTTAACCAAGATGGCTTTTATTTCCTGTATGCCAACATTTGCTTTCGACATCATGAAACTTCAGGAGACCTCGCCACAGAGTATCTTCAGCTGATGGTGTATGTTACTAAAACCAGCATCAAAATCCCGAGTTCACATACCCTGATGAAAGGAGGTAGCACCAAATACTGGTCAGGGAATTCCGAATTCCATTTTTATTCCATAAACGTTGGAGGATTTTTTAAGCTACGATCTGGTGAGGAAATAAGCATTGAGGTATCCAACCCTTCACTACTGGATCCAGATCAAGATGCAACATACTTTGGGGCTTTTAAAGTTCTAGATATAGATTGAGTCCCATTTTGTGGAGCATTATTCTGTATGTCCTAGGATGTATGGAAAAAAATTTTAAACAAGCCAAGAAAGATGTATATAGATGTGAGACTACTAAGGGGTATGACCCACAATGGTACAAGGAGACTCTTTCCATGCTTTTGACTCTGTAGCGAGCATGTGTATTTACAGCCGATGGGAGATGTTGGAGTAAAGTGTGTTACAGTCTAAAGGCTTTCTTACATAATGGCTTTTAAATTTTGTAATGAATTCCTAAAATTATACCAGATTAGAGCAATTATGGTTGCCTTTATATGAAAGTGCATTTGGGCTATGGGAGGGGTTAATTCTCTGGATCTAGCCTGTAGTTACGTGCCACTTTGCAGCTCACGTGGGGAGGGTGTCATCTAATTGCCAATGGATGATCGTCAGAAAGGTGAAGTTCCTTTGAATTGTTACATCATGCTGGAACCTGCAAATAAATACTTTTTCTAATGAGGAGAGAAAATATATGTATTTTTATATAATATCTAAAGTTATATTTCAGATGTAATGTTTTCTGTGCAAAGTATTGTAAATTATATTTGTGCCATAGTATTTGATTCAAAATATTTAAAAATGTCTTGCTGTTGACATATTTAATGTTTTAAATGTACAGACATATTTAACTGGTGCACTTTGTAAATCCCCTGGGGAAAACTTGCAGCTAAGGGAAAAAAATGTTGTTTGCTAATATCAACTGTATTATACTTCTTTACTCTTTTTAACTTAATAGATTTTTCAGACTTGTCAAGTCTGTGCAAAAAAATTAAAATGGCTGCCTTGAATAATAAGCAGGATGTTGGCCACCAGGTGCCTTTCAAATTTAGAAGCTAATTGACTTTAGAAAGCTGACATTGCCAAAAAGTATACATAATGGGCTACTGGAATCTGTCAAGAGTATTTATGTAATTATCGAACAGGTGTTTTTTCTACAAGTGCTGCAAATTGTAAATTTTGTGTTTTTTTTTTTTAATGGAAAAGTTATCAGTGGCTTACCAGCAAAAAAAAAAATCCCATTTTTATTATAGTAGATATTTTATACTGTACAGTAAAAACATTGCCTTTGAATGTTAATTTTTTTTGGTACAAAAATAAATTTATAAGAAGACCTGCCTTGTGATGCTGTGCTTCTCTTTCATGTCTGTCTTATGCTGTGATCCCATTCTCTCCAATATGCTGTTGTGGCTTCCATCTTTCCAAAGGTTACTGGGAGAAATGCAGATTTAATTAAAACTTAGGAACAGATTCAATTAAATTAATGAACCTCCGAATTTGAAAAATAATTTATAAGGGATATGTATGCAAGAATGGAGCCAGAGAGAAAATAGAGGCTTCTTCACTCAAAAAAGAAAAGTTTATGTTATGCGTATGTCATGAGATAAAAATGGTGCGTTCCTAATGCCCTGCAGGACAATTGACCTGGAGGAACCCCTGAATATTTTACAGCTGACCATAGTCAGGAATCATTAACGACGGACTCGATGCTCCACCTCATGGAAAGTTATGTGGGGGAGCTGTCCCAACCCATGCTGGTTACTCGCGTAAGGGAGATAGC
>NW_023190602.1:0-620 GCF_002007445.2 Ailuropoda melanoleuca | reverse complement strand
GTGTGTGGTGTGTTTGGGGACATAAAGTTACATGAGTACTGGTCCTTACTCTACAGACCTGTTGGGCATAACAATCCCCTGAAAATCTTAAGATACAGATTCCTGGGGTTGTAATCCCGGANTTCCTGGGGTTGTAATCCCGGGGACTGTAATTCAACAAGTCTGGAGGGAGACCTTGAATTTTCCTTTTTTAGCAAGCCCCTAGCTGATGCTGATTCTGCTGGTCCGTGAAAGGACAATAGGAAGGCCCTAGAGTAGGTTTAGAGGAAGAGAGTCAAATTCAAACAAACAAACAAAGAAAACAAAACTCCTTTGTTCAGTGCACTGAGGAGATACAATGGCAGAATTTTTAGCAATATTGTAGAAACATCAGAGAGGGAGCAAACAACTCTGTCTTGCATAGGAAACCTGCAGAACTTGATACTGACCTTAGAGAATGACGAGATTCTTAGGCAGAAGAGCGTTAGTATTCCAGATGAAATGGCATGAACAGAGTGCAGGATGTACCTGAGAATTAGGAAGTAGCTTAGTATGAACGCAGCTGGAAGTGGAAAGGGAGTGATCACAAAGGGCATGAAAAAATAGGCTGCAGCTGGCGTTTGAAAGGGTTTGCAGAGTCC
>NW_023190601.1:0-1571 GCF_002007445.2 Ailuropoda melanoleuca | reverse complement strand
CAAGGCTGACATGCTAATTCGCGGTGCATATTCAGTCTCTTTGATGGTAACTACTCCAAATTCAATTTCCAAATACACATAATGAATTGTATTTATAGATCTTGCTATTGCTGATTTGCTGGAGAACACATACCGAAACTTAAAGAGAGATACTCTCCAGAGCCCTCTAAAATACCTGCCTCTGTGAAAAGACTGCCCTCAGGCGCTCTGGCCTTTGACAGTGTGAGAATGACTGCCTTTGGGGCTGGACTGTACTATGGGGGAGAAACTAGATCCTATTGTGCAGAAATGGATCACCTCATTGAGAGCTTTCTGGAGCTACAACTATCAGAGGCCTGTTACTTAACCATTTCATGACCACATACATGTAGGCCACTACAGTTATGTGTAAAGGAAGCTTCCTTTTTTGTTTGTTTGTTTCCTTTCTTTCCACGGGGCTTAGAGGTACAGGCAGTGATAGTATAAGTGGAACGTTTTGATCCACATTAGGAAAGTTTTATTTTGTCCAAAAATTGCATTCTAAAAGCTAAAATATGTCGTATTGCAGAGAGGTAACAATCTGGTTTTCTTGACTCAAAAAGTCTCAATATTTCTTGTTTTCATACATCCTGATAGGTAACAATATCCTGCCTTGGAGTCCTGAGTTAAAGAGACATCCCAACACACATGTCCTAATCTAATTCTCCTTCAGCACCAAATTCTTCCCAATGGGGCCCTTCTCCCAACTTCCTGTCTTGTCTCAATACTCTCCTGGCCTGAACTTAGAAAGTCTTCCTGACTCCTACACACAGGCCCCCACACATTATCAGGTAGCAAAATGCTGTACTTTCCGAACCATAAGACAGGAAAGATACATTCCGTTTTTTAAATACCTGGTGTAGGGGCGCCTGGGTGGCACAGCGGTTAAGCGTCTGCCTTCGGCTTAGGGCGTGATCCCGGCATTGTGGGATCGAGCCCCACATCAGGCTCCTCTGCTATGAGCCTGCTTCTTCCTCTCCCACTCCCCCTGCTTGTGTTCCCTCTCTCGCTGGCTGTATCTATCTCTCTCGAATAAATAAATAAAATCTTTAAAAAATAAATAAATAAATACCTGGTGTAAATTATTTATTTACCCACAAAACCACTGGGATTTCTTTGTTTTGGCCAGAATTATTTAACATCAGCAAAATAACTTATTATCTCGGGATTATTAAAACATTCCACTGGCTTTTGATGGCATCGGAAGAATTCCTGAAACATGAATTGTAGATCTGACTTAAATTTAAAATGTCCATCACGTAATTGACCTTGGATACGGGCACGGTGACAAAGACCTGCAACTGAAAGCAGTAAAATTTTATAGATCTGCTCATTTGCTCATTTGGTGCTTCTTATCACAACCAGGACAATAATGTGACTTTGAGCCCTAGATGATTATCAACTGTTTGTTACAATGTGAATGCGTTATAATGGGAAAAGTAATAACCTCAGGTGGAACATTTTTTCTTTGTTTAGTTAAATCCAGTTTGCTTCTTTAATGAAATCTTTGGAATTATGGAATCACAATTGGTAGAAAGACTGGGAATCACCAG
>NW_023190600.1:951-1590 GCF_002007445.2 Ailuropoda melanoleuca | reverse complement strand
CGCAACTAATGAAGCATCAGACTTTACATCGGAATCCGGGGATGTACTGTATGGTGATTAACATAATATAAAAAAAAATTAATAGTTCCTTCCTCTGTAGAAATTTATTTATTTTTAACATAGAACATCATACATTTTATTTGAAAAACCACATGCTTTCGTAGAGATATGAATAGTGGTTGTTTGGGGAAAAATACATAACTTTATAAAACTGGTCACATTTAATCAGTACATTTATTTATTTATTTATTTATTTTTAATATTTTTTTATGTTAGTCGCCATACAGTACATCTCCAGTTTTTGATGCAATGTTCCATGATTCATTATTTGCATATAACACCCAGTGCACCATGCAATACATGCCCTCCTTAATACCCATCACCAGCCTATCCCAATCTCCCACTTCCCTCCCCTCTGAAACCCTCAGTTTGTTTCCCAGAGTCCACAGTCTGTCATGGTTCATTCCTCCTTCTGTTTAGCCCCCTTCATTCTTCCCTTTCTTCTCCTACCTATCTTCCTATTTCTTATGTTCCATACATGAGTGAAACCATATGATAATTGTCTTTCTCTGCTTGACTTATTTCACTTAGCATTATCTCCTCCAGTGCCGTCCATGTTGCAGCAAATGTTGAGAATTC
>NW_023190600.1:0-891 GCF_002007445.2 Ailuropoda melanoleuca | reverse complement strand
TTTTTTTTTTAATTTTATTTTATTATATTATGTTAATCACCATACAGTACATCCCCAGATTCCGATGTAAAGTTTGATGCTTCATTAGTTGCGTATAACACCCAGTGCACCATGCAATACGTGCCCTCCTTACTACCCATCACCAGTCTATCCCCTTCCCCCTCCCCCTCCCCAGGACCACATCTTCTTAATCCAGTCATCTGTTGAAGGGCATTTCGGCTCCTTCCACGATTTAGCTATTGTGGGCAATGCTGCTATGAACATTGGGGTGCATATGGCCCTTCTTTTCACTACGTCTGTATCTTTGGGGTAAATACCCAGTAGTGCAATTGCTGGATCACAGGGTAGCTCAATTTTTAACTTTTTAAGGGACCTCCATACTGTTTTCCAAATTGGCTGTACCAGCTTGCATTCCCACCTACAATGTAGGAGGGATCCCCTTTCTCCACATCCTCTCCAACAATTGTTGTTTCTTGCCTTGTCTATCTTTGCCATTCTAACTGGCGTAAGGTGGTATCTCAGTGTGGTTTTGATTTGAATTTCCCTGATGGCTAATGATTTTGAACATTTTTTCATGTGTCTGTTANTGTACATTTTTTCATGTGTCTGTTAGCCATTTGTATGTCTTCATTGGAAAAGTATCTGTTCATATCTTCTGCCCACTTTTTGATTTGATTATTTGTTTCCTGTGTATTGAATTTGAGAAGTTCTTCGGAGATCTTGGATACCAGTCTTTTATCTGTAGTGTCCTTTGCAAATATCTTCTCCCATTCCATGTGCTGCCTCCTAGTTTTTTTTTTTTTTTTACTGTTTTCTTGGTTGTGCAGAAGCTTTATATCTTGATGAAGTCCCACAAGTTCATTTTTTCTTTTGTTTCTCTTGCCTTTGGAG
>NW_023190599.1:510-706 GCF_002007445.2 Ailuropoda melanoleuca | reverse complement strand
GCTCCCTTACTCACGAGAGATGATGATCGTTGATATATCCCTGGACTGTGTGGTGTCTCAGAGACCACTGTTGGGCACTCTCGTCAGGCTTCGCGAACTCTTTCCCTCATGTTTCCCTGTTCACGAAGGGTGATGATAGTGCTAAGACGGTCTCTGTAAGGTGTTGTTTCTGACGGACGTGTTTTGGCCCTTTTCG
>NW_023190599.1:0-321 GCF_002007445.2 Ailuropoda melanoleuca | reverse complement strand
CTCACACTTTGTTTCTTGGTTCTAAGGGCTGGATCCTCCCCAGGCCCCTACACCCAATGTGGATTGGGGGTCCCCAGTGAAAAGGCTGCTGTTCGCTGGAGGTGTTTTCCTGGACGCTCTGCATTTTTACAATGAGAAGGGTGCTGAGTGGTCGAAAATGCAGAACCTTTTCATTCATGCTCCCTTACTCACGAGAGATGATGATCGTTGATATTTCCCTGGACTGTGTGGTGTCACAGAGTCCACTGTCGGGCACTCTCGTCAGGCTTCCGCGAACACTTTCCCTCATGTTTCCCTATTCACGAAGGGTGATGATAGTGC
>NW_023190598.1:0-880 GCF_002007445.2 Ailuropoda melanoleuca | reverse complement strand
GTGAATCTGTACAGAACCAAGCATACATAGAATATTTCCTTCCTCATAGAAAGTAGTAGAATGAGAGAGAGTTACATAGATAGAAGTAGACATAGTTATAGATACATATATATATATTATATATAGTGGTGTGGTAGAGTAAGCCCATCTTTTTTCTCTGGAATAAACTGTTATATATTCAAGAATTTTGTGAGATNCTCTGGAATAAACTGTTATATATTCAAGAATTTTGTGAGATGGTTGTCAAACCATAGACAGCTTGAAATTAACCACGATGGGAATATTTCTGTCAGAGAAACAACTATAAATCCTTTTTTCTTTCAGATGCAGAGACCATAATTATGTCACTGGTTATGGATATAGATATATTTATGTTGATCAATCCTGTGTAAATATATTTGATGTTCTTTGCTTGACCCACTGAGAGGAAATGATGCAAAGAAACCCTCATAGAAATGAGCACTCCTAGATCCCAGATTTTGGTTTCTAAATACCATTCTCACTAAAAGGAAACAGAGCTACTTAGAGAAATGCTGATTCCATGGCTCGTCAAGGAAGCAGCAGAGAAACTGGATGTCTCACACCAGAATGCAAGGAACTGCTCAGAAAACAAGATGGAAAAGTATACAGAATACACTATGTGCTATAATGGTGGACACACATCATTATCATCATCATACATATGTCTAAACCCAGATCATATACAACACCAAGGGTGAACTGTAATGTAAACTATGGATCTTGGGTGGTGATAATATGTAATTGTGGGACACGGATCGTAACAAAATTACCACATCTGGGGGGATTTTTAGTGGGAGATGCTGTATGTAGGTGGGACAGAAGAAGTATGGGATAAATCTCTGTGTCTTTCACTCAAATT
>NW_023190597.1:0-779 GCF_002007445.2 Ailuropoda melanoleuca | reverse complement strand
ACCAAAAAATTATTAGAATGAATGAATTCAGTAAAGTTGTAGGATATAAAATTAATACACAGAAACTCTTATTAGTGTATAGAAATACAACTAAAGTACCAGCAGAATAAATTAAAGCAATTCCATTTATAATTGCAGCAACAATAATAAAATTCCTAGGGATAAACTTAACCAAGGAAATAAAAACAAATGGAAAGACATACCATGCTCATGGATTAGAAGAGATATTGTTAAAATGTCCATACTCCTATAGATTTAATGCAATCCCTATCAAAATACCAACAACATTTTCCCCAGAACTAGAATAATCCTAAAATTTGTATGGAACCACAAAAGACCCCAATAGCCAAAACAATTTTGAAAAAGAACAGGGTTATCACACGTGCAGATTTCAAGATATACTATAAAGCTGTAGTAATCAAAACAGTATGGTGCTGGCACAAAAATAAACACATAGATCAATGGCATAAAATAACCCAGAAATAGACCAATGATTATATGGTCAATTGATCTACAACAAAAGAAGCAAGAATATACAATGCAGGAAAAGACAGTCTCTTCAATAAATGATTCTGGGAAAACTGGACCATTTTTTTACACCATACACAAAAATAAAATGAATCAAAGTCCTAAACGTGAGACCTGACACCATACTACTAGCAGAAGAAAATATAGGCCATAATTTCTTTGACAGCAGTCTTAGCAACATTTTTCTAGCTGTCTCCTCAGGAGAGAAATAAAAGCAAAAATAAACTATTGGGAATCATTAAAAAAAAATT
>NW_023190596.1:0-582 GCF_002007445.2 Ailuropoda melanoleuca | reverse complement strand
TGGTTTTAATTTGCATTTCTCTGATGTTTAGTGAAGTTGAGCATCTCTTCATATGCCTGTTGGCCATTTTTATGTCCTTGGAAAAATGTCTATTCAGATCCTCTTGCCCATTTTTTATTTGAATTGTTTNCCATTTTTTATTTGAATTGTTTTTGTTGTTATTGAGTTGTATGAGTTCTTAATATATTTTGGATTTTAACTCTTTATCAGATATATGATTTATAAGTATCTTCTCCCATTCAATAGACTGCCCTTTAATTTTGTTGATAGTTTCTTTCACTGTGCAGTTTTTTAATTTGATGTAGTCCCATTTGTTTATTTTTGCTTTTGTTGCCATTGTCTTTGGAGTCAGATTAAAAAAAAAATGTTGCCAAGAGTGATGTCAAAGAGCTTACTACTTGTTTTCTTCTAGGAGTTTTATGGTTTCTGGTCTTTCATTCAGGTTTTTAAACTATACTGAGTTAATTTTTGTTTATGGTATAAGAAAATGGTCAATTCTTTTGTACGTGCTTGTCCAGTTTTCCTAACACCATTTATTGAAGAGACTCTCCTTGTATATTCTTGCCTCCTTTGTCATAAATT
>NW_023190595.1:0-705 GCF_002007445.2 Ailuropoda melanoleuca | reverse complement strand
TCACATGCAAAATACAGATGTTTATCTCACATCCCTCACTAAAACCTGTCTTGAAATATACTAAAGACAAAGTAATACCTATAGAACCCCTAGAAGAAACCTATGGAAAAGGCTCTACAGCATAGACATGGCAACAAATCTTTTGGATATGGCAAAAGACAATATCAAGAGAATGAGAAAACAAACCATNGAGAAAACAAACCACAGACCAGGAGAAAATATTAAGAACACATCTGATAAGGGTGTGTTACCAAAAATATACAAAGTACACCTAAAATGAAAAACTAAGCAAACAAACAACCCAATTAAAACTCGGGCCAAAGACCTTAATAGACACCTTCCCAGAGAAGATATACACATGGCAAACAAGCATATGAAAAGATGCCCCACGTTCTGTGTCACCAGGGAAATGCAAGTCAAAACAGTGATCACAATACACCTATTGGAATAGCCAATATTCAGAACATGGACGACCAAATTCTGGCAAGGATGTGGAGCAACCAGAATTCTCATACAGTGCTGATGGAAATGCCCAATCATATGGGCACCTGGCAAGGACATTTGCAAATTACTTACAAAACTAAACATACCTTTACTCTACCCATGGGAGCTGAAAACAGGTCTACACAAAAACCTGCAATACTGCTATTTATAGCTTTCCTTGGAAGGAATCATGATGTCCTTCAGTAGGTAAATGGTTAAATT
>NW_023190594.1:0-649 GCF_002007445.2 Ailuropoda melanoleuca | reverse complement strand
CTATGGGATAGAACACTGTATTACATAGGGTAGTATATGCAGATTCTAGGCACACAGTAGATCGCTGGGCTGTAACGTTTTTAATCAGCTCTGTCGAGGTATAATTTACATACAATAAAAGGCAACTCGTTTATGTNATATTTTTCTATAGCAATGTACTTTATTTTTTTAAGATTTTATTTATTTATTTGAGAGAGAGTACACACATGCACACAAGTCGGGGAGGGGAGACAGAGGGCATTTCAAACCAACCCTGTGCTGAGCACAGAGCCCAAACGCAGGGCTCAATCTCACAACCCTGAGATCACGACCTGAGCCAAAATCATGAGTTGGATGCCTAAGCTACTGAGCTACCCAGGCGCCACAATGTTTTGCCTAAACTACTGAGCTACCCAGGCGCCACAATGTATTTTATTTTTTTAATTGAATACAATGCTATATTAGTTTCAGGTGTATGACATAGCAATTCAACATTCATATACATTATGCAATGCTCACAATGATTAGTTACCACCTGTCATCTGTAAAGTTATTACAGTATTATCGACTATATTCCCTACATTGTATGCTTCCTCCCTGTGACTTATTTATTTCATAACTGGAAGTCTGTACCTCTTAATCCCCTTCACCTATTTTGTCCATCCCCTCC